>NC_071284.1:35211891-35316891 GCF_001660625.3 Ictalurus punctatus
TCGCCCTATAATTTTATCCATTTCATTTAAACTGTATTTGACCATATTGAGGTAGTGTTAAATCTACTCATATCACAAACCACATTTCCCATCCTTCACTGCGGCCCACAAACATGGCTGGCTGCCATGGACCGCAATTCCCAGACCACACACACATAAAAATACCACACCTGCATCCAGTTCACAACTCTCAGTTTTTATCAGTTTTCAGCTGCTGTATAACATATTGTCAATTCAATTTACTTCACAGGTTCTCGAGTTTGTGACCACTGCTTTGTATTATTAAGTATTGTAACTCGTATACTTTATATGACATATCCATAGCACACCATATAGCACATATGTGTATACATATACACACCCACACATATATATATATTTGCATAACTACTCTATTTACCAATCTACGGTTCAGGAAAAAACACTTCAAACTACACTATTGTAAAGGGACCGTAATTAAACTACCTCCCAAACTCATATCAGCACAACATGTCTGCAAAAGTAAGTAATCAAATCATCACCTTATTCTAATGTTACTGATCCAGATATCACATCTGTAACAGGCGTACAACACATTATAAAGAATTTAAAATGTGCAGACTACTACTGCCATCTGATCTTACTAATTACTTATCATTGGACATATACACAGCATTTAAAGAGAAAATATGCAGAAATTATTCAGAGAATAGAATTCGCCAGAAGAATTCGCACTTACACTGCTTAAGATATTGTATAGCCACATACCCATATAGGAATCACCGATACAAATTAATTATGGTTACTCCAGCTCTTGTTAGCGAGTCAGTTCATGAAGGTAGACTGCTCTCTAAAACCAAATGTTTAGGCTCAACATTATCTCAACAGGGAGGATGTGACCTCCCTGATACGGACCACATTGTGATCAGCCTGAGACTGTTACCTCGGGTCAGTTTTACTTTTCAGGGGTTTTTTTTTTATTAATATCACTCAAAACGAACAGGTTCACATGTCAATTTTATCATTAGTCAGGAAAAGATGCCTCTGCAGAAGAAACTAAGTGGCACAATACACACCACATAAACTATTATTAAAGTTCTCTTCGGACTGTTAACATCAAGACATGCTGATTGATTTTAATTTTTACAGGAATATATCCACGTATATATATATATTGAATCACTTCGATTTTAATGTAGAGCGTAAGATAAAGGATTGGAAAAAAGGGGTAAAAACAGAAATCTCTCGCACGCGCTCTCTACCTCTCTCGCGCGCTCGGTGGTTTAGATAACGTTCCCATTCAGTTTACAAACATGGAATCATACCGACTTCCAATTACCGTTAAAGGTACGCAAGCTATTGACCCGTCACAATCTATATATAGGACTGTACGCAGTCTATATTATGATCAGTAAATTATACAATGACGGTGTGTTCCTCCGAACATCACCCTCTGGTCTAAACAGGAACTCTTTAGCCCTGTGGTATAAGGCCCCCCCCCCCCCCCCCCCCCCCAGCTACTCTACTGAACCAGTGTTCTCTCGACCCAATGGTAGGGGAGTGTGTAAAGATCCCTACGGAGACCGGAGCTCAGGGGGCACGGGGACGGGGGGTGTTCTTAACTGTACCTCAAGGTCCTGCAGTATACCCAAATCAACAGTGCTCATAGGCATGGGGTCATCAAGGTTATCAGATTGCCAGAGAGTGGCGAGTGTTGATAACAATTCTGCCTCTGGTGGGGTTACCAGCGGGACGGCAGCTACGTCTCCCGCTTCAGCTCGGGGGGAGGTAACAGGGTCAATATCATCGTATGGAGAGGAGAGGAACGAAGAGCCTGTTGAGCTACCGGCATCCGACTGGGCCGGTCTATCCAACCTGTCAACAGCCCGTCGTTTAGCCTGGGCTCGAGTGCCGTAGGCCGGACCCATAAATGAGGTATCCGAGTCGCTGTCGGTTAACACCTCCGCCTCCATGGGCTGCCCTGTAGTGGCAGGGCCCGGGGTTGTTGGTCCTCCCCATCCCGTACCTGCTCCGGCCCAGACGCACTGGTTCAGGTGGTACCAATGATCTCTCTCTTCAACTCTCACAGCCGAGGCTGTTGCAGCGACCACAGTGAAGGGTCCTTCCCGACGTGCCCCGAGGGGGCTTTTCCTCTTAAACATACGAATGTGTATTTTATCCCCGGGTGCTACTAAACGTACATCCTCCCTTACCCCGTCCCCACCATGGATTGCTTCTCTAACCTGTGAATATAACTGTCTGTGAATTCGAGTGAGGATTCGCATATAATCCTGCATTTCGCCCTCCAATTGAGCCTCAGACGGCTCTATGTATGGACCTTTGGTGTACGCCATAGGCATTGGGCGCCCAGTGGGCATTTCATGAGGAGTCAAGTGCGTCATACGATTGATTTGTGATCGTATCTTCATCAATGCCAGTGGTAAGGCTTGGACCCAGTTTAGGTGTGATTCATCGCATATTTCTGCCAATTTATTAGTTAGGGTGCGGTACCCTGGATCCATCGTGCTTTGGGACTCAGGAAGATATACACATCCTAGCTTATGATCAATCTTCAAGGCCGATGTAACATTCTTGCCATTGCCATTGTCTGAACTCAAAAAATCAGGGATACCGAATCGAGGTATGACCTCACAACATAAAAATTTAGCGGACTCCACATCTTCCCCAGAAGTAGCAGTCGCCTCCACCCACCGGCTGAAGCGGTCCACTATTACCAGAAGGAAGCGTTTCCCCTCCACCTGTAACTCCGCTCCCATATCTATATGAGTCATCATTAGATGCCGAAACGGTCCCGTCGGCGGGGGAATATGTCCTAAGGGGGTGGTGAGGTTCTTTCGCACGTTATGGTTGATGCACACAGCACATACATTTACCATTTGGTTCACTTGTGAGGCCAGCTGAGGGGACCACCATTCCTGACGGATTTTCTGGATCATTTCAGTCTTATTGACATGATCCACGGCATGGGCGTCTTTGATCAAGCATGGGAGGAGGCTGACTGGGGCTATACACAACCCTTCCACACTGCGCCATATCCCCGCACTGTCTTTTTGAGCCCCCCGTTTTAACCAGGACAAAATTTCACTTACTCCTGCATCGTTTTGTATCTCTTTCACGCGGGCTCCATTGTGTCCCTGTGGATGCCGCAGCCGCCTACTTTCTCCGTCCTGAGTTAGGAACCTCCCCCGTCTAGGCCCTGTGGCAGCTTCCGCAAAAACAATATATTATTATTCTCATTTTTGGGGCTTTTACCTAGACATCACATTCGTAATTTATAGCATAAAAATAAAGGGTCCAAATGGACTAACTCACTCATTTCTCAATAATGGCCCGACAATATACACTTTTCTCCCACCTTCAGTTTTCCTGTTCCTGGATCACACAATCTGGGAATATGTTGTTATATATTACAGGTCTAGTAATTCCTATTTACCCAATGGGCAGTCGTACAGATGTCTAAAATATGTACCATTGGCGTGCATGCTCTAAAATATGCATATATTTATATATATATATACACTTACATATTAATTTTTTTTTTTTTTTTTTTTTTTTTTTTTTACACTTATACAGCAGTTATGGATATTAAATTAATTATAACACACACACAGTCTAGCGACTCACCGAACGTATGTACAGGATTTGAAATATTCAAAGTCCGCAAGATATCTCACAATGCTCCGCATTACCCAGCCCACTCTGAAGAATTCACACACACCGAATTGTCTTACCTTTTTCCCCTTTTTTTTTTTTTTTTTTCCCTTGTCCTTCCACACAGACGCACAGATAAGAACGGACAGGAACACACACACATACACCCCCCTTTTCTATCAACAATGCAGGCAAGCTCACATACACACATTGTATTCCACATTATTACACTTATTTTACTACATGAAGTTTTCAAAGTATAAAGCACCTCCAAACCAGCTCCGTATGCATGAAGCTTACAGTCATACAAATTAAATCCAACTTTCTCCAAAAAAAAATTCTTTTCTCTGAATCTTATCCCACTTATCCAATACAGGTATGGAGCTCATGTTCAGAGCACTAATAAATACATTTTCCCTGTCTCCAAAACTCACACGCTCTCACACTGCACTCATATTATACATATTATAAGCACATACATTATAAGCACACACATTTGTTAGTACATATTCCATTCATACACCGGGCATGCTGTATTGCACGACCCGGACCTGGGCCCAGGATTTATTCCCCTCTCTATCCAGCCCTGGAATCTAATCTATCTATCTTTTATCTAATCCTTTTCCAGCGGTATTAGGGGTCCCCACCAATGCAGCCGCCACTAGACTGCTAGTCAAGTCTAGTAGCCGGTATCTGGGGTCTGAGGCCTCATTTTCCACCTGCTTTCTATCCCAGCCCTGGAGTACTTCTCTATTTCTCTACTCTTTTTTTCCTACCTTTTTTTCCCTTCCTCCAGCGGTATTGCAGGACTTTCACTCACACAACACATATACCATTTCTTTATTACAATTATAAAAAGTACATTCTATAATCTATACTTCTCTTACCTCTTCTCACTCACTCCAGGTTCTTTTGGAGACCCACTTAGTCTTTCTTCCCACCCCGGGGCTTCTCAATCGTAACAACAGACCACTAAAACAGAGCTTTGAAATAACAGGCGTCTGCAATGCCTTTTCCTATACGGCCTGTCTGTTGCTTAGAGAGCGAAGTCCCACGGGAGAGATTCCAGACATATAGATCTTAGCCCAGTCCCATCTGGGTCGCCAAATGTTTTTTTCAAGCTGTGCAGGAGAAAACCATAAACTAACCCTAAACCATAGCATAAACATTAGACATGTAAACAGTAGAGCTCTGAAACAACACATTACTGTGATGTTTAAAAAAAAAAAAAAAAAAAAAAAAACTTTAATTGCCAAGAAATGCAAACACTGAAGGATCAGAATGAAATTCCTGTACGCTATGTATAATATCCTCTAAACTATTTTTCTCATCAGCTATCATGTCTACCAGAGTGGCGGCACCAATAATGACCTAAAGAATTTCTTAATTAAGTCTTTGATGCATTGGTACTATTTCTCATTTTGTTAACAGTTAAAATAATGACATGGAGACAGTGACAGAGGAGATAGCTTGTATGCTTCACTAATTTGGTTTTGTATTTTAATTAGACAAATGCCACTTGAAGTTAGTGAAGAATCTGTATTCACAACCCAAGCTGAAGGTTCGTTATCATATAAGCATTGTTTTTAACCAAGCATGGGGACATTTGACCTTGCTGTGACCTTTTCTCTGTTTGGATCGATTCTAAAATCTAATCAGTTCATCTGCAGGTCACAATGATCATTTCATATAAATTCTACAAACATTCAACCACTCATTCTTCAGATATCATGCTAACGAGAATTTTGGAGGGAATCGCGGACAACACAAAAACATAATGCCTCTCAAACTTAAAGCAGGAGGCCAAAAAAAAGCCCCAGATCATGACTTCCTGAAACAATTTACTTAATGTTCAATTCCAAATGGTAATCTCGTCACTGAGACACCACTGTCCTAACTATGCTAATGTACACTTACTGTTAGAAAGGCTTAATACCCTAACAGTGTGCTGGGCTTTAATGACTAAGTGCTCATTAGAACTGCTGGCTCCTTTAGGCCAAGACACCGCCATTATGAGCGGCTTTAGAGAGGAGAACACATGGGGCTCTCCTGGATGTGGTGCAACTAGCAAACAGACATATTTTTGGGAGAGGTGCTGTCCAAAGTAAATTTACTAAAATGTAGTAACAGTTTCACAGTCAGTTATGTTGTGTAACTACATCATTAGAGAGAAATTCATCAAATCCATGTTCCAAATCAGATGCCAGAGTGATATAACTGATCCACTGCTCCTTTATTTAAAGTCTCCAGAGTGCCTAATGGGGTACAGTAGTGTGCCATCAATGTCCCTGTGACTGAACATCATGACGTGATCGAGGTATTTAGTGGCCACGTGGCCTGCTAAACTCCTGGTGCATTACAAGGTAGATAATTATGTGCTGGAGTGCGTTATAATGCATTAAAAGTACACGCTCGACTACTTCTAAAACTTCCTTCATTTAACACCATCTCATATCTCATGTTATGAATAGGAAGAACATGAATAAATATGAATAGGAACAAATGAGAGGCTGTGATTTTAATGAGCAGGATAAGGAATACCTTTCCACAGAGGATGTTCCACCTTTAAAGTGGAGAGGAAGTGGCATTGAGTGGTCACTCTTAAAGGACACGCAGCTGGATACAGGAGAATTTGACCTTTCCACAGTTCCACTAAAGAGTAGAGGAAAAATTGCTTTAGCGATTCTATCTACAAAACACTGTGATGCAGATCTCAGGATGCTTCCTGACGCCCTCAGACTGTATAATTATTAATCAGCTGCTAAAGCAATAATGCTGCCATATATAACTTTTGCCCACTGACTTCCTGAGTGCAGTTCTGTACATCACCTAACAAGAGAATTATTAGGGGTTTAGAGCAGCATCAAAAATATCAAATGTTGGGGAGGACAATTTGGCCATATCTGATTATTGGGGGGACGTGTCCCCCTCAGTGTCTATGGTGGTTACGGCCCTGTCTGCAGGAACTTAAAATCTGTGTTTTAGAGCTTTCTGTATGAGTCTCTCTGTACACTAGACACAAATAAACCAGAATAAATCAACCAATGACAAAAATGTATTGTAGATAAACTTAGTTTAATCATGTTCAGAAAAACTGTAACATTTTAGATGATGATTTAATTCATCTGCTTCAGTAGATGGAAGTTTATGTTCTAGGATACCAAAACAACAAAGTGATAAATCCTACACAGCTAAAAATAAGCTCTATTTAAACCTGTGATCTCTAATTTAGCGGTTTGTTTTGGAGTCTGTTTAGATTCAGCATGAGGTATCGCAAATCAGCGTTTCCAAAACCTTTGTAAATCCGGCAAAAAATTGTTCAATTTGTTTTATACAAAAATTTACATAGATTTTAATAAAAAACATAAATAAAACACAATGTCTTGTGTTTGTACTTTATATAGTCCAGTGTACAGTGGTCCTGAGAAAGCAAACTGAAGATAACATTCTGTAGGATATAATTCAGGAGTTGCTTCTGTACTTCTCTCTCACACTCTGTTTAAACTTCTCAAATCCTAAGTTAGATATGAGGAAGAGAGAGGAATACCTTTCTGTTGAGGCTGTTCCATCTTTAAATCTGAGAGGCTCTGTCACTGACCAGTCACTCTTCAAGGACACACAGCTGGGTTCAGGAGAGTTTGACCTTTCCACCGTTTCACTAAATAGTAGAGAGAAATGTGTTTTAGCAATTTATTTATAAAACAGAGTGATGAGGCTTTTAGATTCCCCTCTGATAACACCTTTAAAAATCCATACAAACAAAACGTCCTCAGTGATTTGATGCAAAGGACTTTGTGAGTGAAGCATTAACTCCAAAGAAATCCACTGAAATCACAAATGCACTCTTTATATACATTGTGCACTTCATTCAAAATCATAATCTACAAAGATGTCATGATTTTATAACCTGTAGCTGCACAGCAGATTGTTTATATGATACTAGCATTACACCGACACAGGGAAACAAAACAAAGCACACATATTTTACTACATCCCACCTGTGTCGCAAAAACCACAGATAAGACCTGAAACTATCCCAAAAGACACTGGAAAAAGGAGAAATATCTAGACACACTGTCTGCACTTACACTCTGTGAGAAAAAGATTGTCACATTTCATTCAGATTATTTGCTATAAAACATCTGGACTCAAATCTGGACTCATCAGACCACATGACCTTTTGCATTGCTCCACAGTCCAATATTTATGACTCCTAGATAATTTAAGTCTTATATTTATATTATTACCCTCACAGGCCACACAGCTGTTTAGTCCAAATCCTGAAGTTCTCGTTGCATTGTGCATGTGGAAATGCTCTTACTTTCAGAATTAAACATGATGAGTTTATGATGTGACCAACCGTTTTAAAGATCTCAGACCACAATCATTCAAGATATCAAACATTCACTATTCCGACCACATTTCTTCCTCAAAGTTTACAATTCACCACTCTCCTTCCAGGTTTTAATAATGTGTTAGACAGTTCTGAACCCAGTTCCAGGAATTTCAGCAATCTCCCTAGTTGTTTTTTTTTTTTGTTGTTGTTGCTTGATACGGACCAATAATTTTCCCCTTCTGAAACACAGTAACATCTTTTCCACGATGCTTTGAGATAAAAGATAAATAGACATAGATTAAAAATAAAGAACAGGTCACATCACACCCTATTATTTGTATTACTGCCACCAGAGGTCTCTGTTTCACCTCTTCCCTTTTTCAGTGATTAGTCTTTTCCTTTATAACTTAACTTTTCACATCTGGGCTCTTGCTGTTTTTGTCACACAGAATTTCTGACCAGTTTTTACAGTGTACCATCTGTCTGCTTGTGTTTTTTAACTCACCTTTCATAGATAGTTATATTATATTATATTTCCTGCTAGCCTGCATGTGAACATAACATGTAAACCCCTCACATTTGATCATTACCACTGTATGTTGCTAGCTCACTATTAGCTTTGATATTTGACCATTTAGTAAGTGTCTCACAATAAGAATTATTTTTTAAATGTCTCTCAAAATGTTTTTCTAAAACACATCAAAATGTAAATAAAGTCAAAATATTAAGTTCTGCAATGTGCAACAAAGTTGAAGATACTTGGCATTTCTCCATGCAGAACGTTTATCTCCTTTATAACATTTAAATGCAGCAAAGATTCTGGATACAGAAATATTTTATCATATGTTTGCATTATTAATGCTTACCTTTGTGTCTTGTGCTGCTCCTCCTGTAGACTCATTTCAGAGATTCTGAGTTTCTCACACTCCTCCGACATTATATCAAAAAGTCAAATGTTTTGTAGCATGAACTTAGCTTGATCCTGATGAGAAAAGAAGAGAAGAATATGAAATTCTCTTTCTGGTATATAAAAGTTATTTTTATTTGGCTGTAAATTCCTTTAAACGTCTGTAAAGTATCATTTAAATACTGACATTTACTTTCTCTCTCCAACAGCCTATGCTTTAGTGGAATATGAGCTTAAATTACATGGCAGTTTAAGTGAATTAAACTTCTATAAACAGAGAAAGAAAACCTAACCACCAAATAGCAACCTGGAATTTTTTTTTTATTTTAATCAAAAGCTGGTGGGAATCAGTATCTGATAACTAAAACTCGGCATGTGATATTCACTTTAAGAAAATGAGTAAAAATATACACTCTATAAAGAACATCACAAAACCTCTATGTTGTTTGAAGTAAATCACACAAACACTGATCTTCCTTATTGACAGTTTTGACAGAAAATGTATGACATTTCAAAATTAAAGTATTGTACATCGCACTAATCAAATTAATAAACCTATTAATAATCCTATTTCATTCCTATGTTAAAAAAATACACTTGTACCAATACCATGAATGTTTAAATGAACACGTGAAACATTTTACTAAATTAGTGAAAATGGTTTATATGGAAGATTTCCTATATGTTGCATTATTGGCCTGATAATGTAACATATTTATGTATTAATGTAACAGGACTCTGATAAAGTATTTCAGCTCTGTGTTGAAGAAAACACTTACAATACAGGACTGAAGTAAGTCATCAGAGTCGTGTGTTTGTATTAACTGTATTGATACCAGTGTATTATGTCCAACCCTGATCCAACTGTAGGCTACTCTGAGGGGAAAAAGTTAAAGTTGTAGCTAATTGTGTCAGTTATCAATAATAATAATTTACACATGTTGCTCTATCACCTACTGCGAATTTGAAACCACTTCACTCATCACACCTCCCCCTTGTTTTAAAAAATAAAAAAATTCACAATAAATTCACGTAAACCAGCCACTCTTCCTTGAAACCTTCCTTGAAACACCGCTGAAAATGGAAAACGAGCATCTGCGATCTCCTACACAACCACAGCAACTTAACTTTTATGCAAAATGATCATTTTAAATAAATAAGTAACAAAACCAACAACAATTCACAGTATTTATGCCCTTACGAAAAGAAACCCTACAGGAATCCTGCAGGATTACATTTTTTCTACAGGATGTTCCTACAGGGTTTAGCATGGAGCCTAGAGTACAATAGAAACATGTCGGAATTTCCAGTACACTCGCTGCACAAGGGGGAAATCCTGCACACATCCTGCCAAAATAAAAGCTCCCAAGAGTGTAATTTATCCTGCAGGACAACTTATTTCCTGTAAATGAAAAATTAATTCTGCAGGTTATGTAGTCGACAAAATGAATTTAGAAAATGGTAGATCTGTTCTGAGAGGGAAAGTCTGTTCTGAAGTCTTTTAGTAAATATGGAGGTATACTCATTTTAGGATGAGAAGACGTTTTATTCTGAATGACTCAGTGTTTTAACTAATAGGTTGAATAAATAATTCAATGTGTCCTTCACAATGCACAAAAACACGCTCACTTTTTGCATCCAGGAATTCACCTGTTACTAGCCGTTGTGTGTAAACAGTGGTGCTTGAAAGTTTGTGAACCCTTATGAAGCATTTTCTATATTTCTGCATAAATATGACGTAAAAAACATCATCAGATTTTCACACAAGTCCTAAAGTAGATAAAGAAACCCCAATTAAACAAATGAGGCAAAATTATTATACTTAGTCATTTATTTATTTATTGAGGAAAATGATCCAACATTACATATCTGTGAGTGGCAAAAGTATGTGAACCTCTAGCATTAGCAGTTCATTTGAAGGTGAAATTAGAGTCAGGTGTTTTCAATCAATGGGATGATGATCAGGTGTGAGTGAGTGAGCGTCCTGTTTTATTTAAAGAACAGGGATCTATCAGAGTCTGATCTTCACCACACGTGTTTGTGGAAGTGTTTCATGGCATGAACAAAGGAGATTTCTGAGGACCTCAGAAAAAGAGTTGTTGTTGATCATTATGGAAAAGGTCACAAAACCATCTATATTGAGTTTTGACTCCACCAATCCACAGTCAGACAGATTATGTACAAATGGAGGAAATTCAACATCACTGTTACTCTTTTTGGTTTAAATAATAATCATTATGTTTGGAGAAAGGAAAATACTGCATTCCAGCATATGCATTCTAACCTTATCCCATCTGTGAAACATGGTGGTGGTAGTATCATGGTTTGGGCCTGTTTTTCTGCATTTGGGCCAGGACGGCTTGCCATCATTGATGGAACAATGAATTCTGAATGATACCAGCCTAAAGGAAAATGTCAGGACATCTGTCCATGTGGGTCATGCAGCAAGACAACAACCCTAAGCACGCAAGTTGTTCTACCAAAGAATGGTTAAAGTTAACATTTTGGAATGGCAAGTCAAAGTCCTGACCTCAATCCAGTAGAAATGTTGTGGAAGAACCTGAAGCGAGCAGTTCATGTGAGGAGACTCACCAACAGCCCAGAGTTGAATCTGTCCTGTACTGAGGAACGGGATAAAACTCCTCCAAGCCAATGTGTAGGACTGATCGACAGTTACCCCAAACGCTTATCTGCAGTTATTACTGCACAAGGGGGTCACACCACATACTGAAAACAAAGGTTCTCATACTTTGCCACTCACAGATATGTAATATTGGATCCTTTTCCTCATTAAATAAATGACCACACATAATATTCACAGCCTTTGCCATGACACTCAAAATTGAGCTCAGGTGCATCCTGTAATCCGCACAGACTGAGGTCTACCGGTCAGGAAGTCCAGGATCAAGTTGCAGATGGAGGTGTTCAGGCCCAGTAGGTTCAGGTTTCCAATCAGGTGCTGAGGAATAATTGTGTTGAAGGCTGAACTGAAGTCTATGAACAGCATTTGAACGTAGGTGTTCTTTTTGTCCAGGTGAGTGAGGGCCAGCTGTAGGATGGTGGCGATGGCATCAACCATGGAGCAAATGGCGCAAGCTCCCTTAACTCCGTCTGAGAATACCCTTGCACACCATACTGGATGCCACAAGCCGCTGCCACTAACTGACTCCGGCCCCTCGCACCCCCTGGCATTCCCTCCCGTTCACACCTAACCCCCTCACCACATACTGTCAATAAGTAGAAGCGGACTGGCGGCGTACTAGTTGCTTCAGCTCCCGGCGGAGAGCGCTATCGGCTACATACTCGACAAATTGATCATGCAACACAATTTCCGCATTAGGGATAGCATTAGGTGATTGCTGTTTAACCCTCTCCAGGAGAATCATCAAGGCCAGGGAAAACTCTAACAGAGATTCCCCATCCTGCTGCCTCCTGGAGAAAAAGTCTTCATGGAGTGCTACATATGATTGAGAGCAACCATACAACTCACGTAAAATTGCAATAATTTTATCAGGATCTCCCCGTTCCTCACTGGGATGGTGCCTAATCTCCTCCCGTGCATACACATACATATAATTCAGCCACCGGCTAAACGTTGCGATCACTGAACGCGATCTCCGGCGTGAACTCGCCACAATGCACGCTCACCAAATCACTTACTCTGCCACACATGTAAATGAAATGAGTTTACATTAACACAGTTTGCTTTCATACATCCAACATGATTCAACGTCAGTTCATTAGATTGGAATAAAATCAAAGTCCATGGACTCGCCCACGCTTAAAATATTTTCACAACTATTTACATTATAAAGCACAGCCATAGGTTTTCTATTGAACATCAAACTGATTGAAAATACCTGTAAAAATAAACATAAATGTAAACAGAGCACTGTTCAGATATATTCAGTATGGATTTGTTTAAAATGTCTTTGTTTGTTGTGCGCTAGCGTGTCAGAATGATAATAGTGTATAATAGAATCATAACAGAATTGTAACATCATGCTTTCTATACAGTAAAAACAGAAAAAGGAGTGATGAACACACTGAGATGTATATTTTCCTCTAAACAGTGATCTGTAGAGTTATTGTTATAGATTTAACAAGTGAATGTCTGTATGTTAATGTTACGTGTATATACAGTATAACTCATTTAAAAGTAATAACAGTTCCTTTGTTCACTTCTGATGCTGTGAGTGTGAGCGGCCATTTTAATTTTTGTCAGTCCATAAACTGGGATGGAACTCATAGCTGAGAAGATTACTCCAAGTCATATTCAAAACATGTCTTGGCAGCTCAGTGTGAAATGTCTATCCCGAATGTCTCCGTTCTCCCTACGGAAGTGCACTAGTTGTACTATTTAACGGTTACACACTATGTAGTGCACCCTGTAGACAAGATTACCATTTGGAATTGAACATTAAGTAATTTGTTTCAGGAAGTTATGATCTGGGGCTTTTTTTGGCCTCCTGCTTTAAGTTTGAGAGGCATTATGTTTTTGTGTTGTCCGTGATTCCCTCCAAAATTCTCGTTAGCATGATATCTGAAGAATGAGTGGTTGAATGTTTATAGAATTTATATGAAATGATCATTGTGACCTGCAGATAAACTGATTAGATTTTAGAATCGATCCAAACAGAGAAAAGGTCACAGAAAGGTCAAATGTCCCCATGCTTGGTTAAAAACAATGCTTATATGATAACGAACCTTCAGCTTGGGTTGTGAATACAGATTCTTCACTAACTTCAAGTGGCATTTGTCTAATTAAAATACAAAACCAAATTAGTGAAGCATACAAACTATCTCCTCTGTCACTGTCTCCATGTCATTATTTTAACTGTTAACAAAATGTGAAATAGTACCAATGCATCAAAGACTTAATTAAGAAATTCTTTAGGTCATTATTGGTGCCGCCACTCTGGTAGACATGATAGCTGATGAGAAAAATAGTTTAGAGGATATTATACATAGCGTACAGGAATTTCATTCTGATCCTTCAGTGTTTGCATTTCTTGGCAATTAAAGTTTTTTTTTTTTTTTTTTTAAACAACACAGTAATGTGTTGTTTCAGAGCTCTACTGTTTACATGTCTAATGTTTATGCTATGGTTTAGGGTTAGTTTATGGTTTTCTCCTGCACAGCTTGAAAAAAATGTTAATGTCCTGATTGTGTGTGTGAGTGTGTGTGTGTGTGTGTGTGTGTGTGTGTGTGTGTGTGTGTGTGTGTGTGTGTGTGTGTGTGAGAGAGAGAGAGAGAGAGAGAGAGAGAGAGAGAGAGAGAGAGAGATTCAGAGCCCTAAATTCTTGTGGAAAGTAGCTCCTCCTGAAACACTCTGTTGGTCCTCACGCTGTAGTTAACATTTTAAGATGTTAAGAATCAATTTATTAATCCTGTTTTTACCCAGGTTTAATTCCAGGTTTAACTCTTAAGGTGAGACACTGCAGGTGAATAGGGTAATGGGCTCAACGCTTCTTAGTATTACTCTTCCATCTCTGGATCTCTCACTACACATGAAGAATACTTGCAAAGCCCTTTTTAGTAAGCTGGAGAAAGGCTTCAAACTTTATGCTTCATCATTAAACATATGAAGAAAATACCCATTTAATATATATATATATATATACACACACACACACACACACACACACACACACACACACACACACACACACTCACACACACTGGTTTTTACCTCAACTGTGAAAAGAACTAAGAGTTTATAGTATTTTAATTCATTTTGAATGTATTGTGACAGTGAAGTTTGGAGTTTTTCCCTCAGCTGTAAGTATAAATGAAGTAAATGAAAGGTATAATCTGTTAGAATGACTAATACACAGAGTTAAATCACTACATAATGTGTGTAATAAGGTACTTGATGTCAGTATGAGTATATTGAGTACAGTAAAGTTAGCCTGGAGCTGCTAGATGAATAAATGTTAATGCTACTGTATTTAAGCTAGTTAAGATAACTGACTAAACCCTTATGTTCATGTATTTTCCCCCTAATATGGATATTTACTACTTTATTCAGGTACAACATTACAATCTCTTTCAGTTCAATACAAATTTATTTCAGTACAAAATTCTATTTTAAAACGAGAAAAGCAAGTAATGCTTCTGAAACTTACCAAATAGCCGCTATTAAAAACAGATCAGTCATTAAATCAGCATATTGCTGGGGTTACATTACATTCTCACAATCCAGCTGTCACTATTTATTTTATTCAACACACATTGTTCACTCCTTCATCTGGTTACATAAATAAACCTCCATATCGAGTACATATACATATTAATAACACATGTACACATACTTATTAGAGCTGTAAATAGGATACAGAGTGCATGGTATTGAAGCCCCTGGTCCAGCAGTACAGACTCACAGGAAGTACGAGTCCTCCATAGACTTCAGGGTTCAACATTAATGACTGTCCGAATGCCCAGGGCAAGGAAAACACTACATCAGGACAGCAAAATGAAAATCTCTTCCCAATCTCCCAATTGGACAAATACATGTTTTGGCAGGGACCAGAACTATTAATTGAACAATATAATTGATGCCGATTCGATTCACTAGAATGTTTAACTTCTGGCAATGCAAAAAATAAAATAATACAGTTGGATGTCCAGTCCAGACACCTGTAGAGAGAGGTGTGCAGCAAAATGTTGGTGAAATGGGAGAATGGGGCTAAAGGAGTTTGAAGCCTTATTCCCTCATGGAAACGTTTCCCTGGGTTGATTTATACTCTTCTGTACTGGAGGATTTTTGCACAGTTTGTAGGGCTTACTATAACAAGGTAAATAACATAACAAAACTGTGTCTTTTTTCAGCACTACAACTTTTATGAAACAGTTGCTTGAGCACCATGGTAAATCTCTCTATGATCTCCCATGTATGACGGTGAAAAAAGCAACTAGCTAACTGCTAACTGGTAGCCAATACTGTACCGACGTGGCTTACAGAAGGTAAGCTAAAATGATGAAACTATGCTAATGCTAACATTAAGATTATCGAGAAGAACCAAGTCACATTGGAAAAGTAACTTATCCCCTGAAATGCTTACTGAGTATTACAGGACAGAGGTCAAGAAAACCTCTTGAAATCAATAACTTGCTATTTGAGTTTAATGTATCATGACTGTAATGTACACTCGTCTCTCCTTACTGTATGTTTACTGTAAAAGATGCACAGGTTTGCAATTGAACGTATGATGTTTTAAATACTTCAATAATTCTGACATACAGCACAGTAAACCAAGACATTTTAAACAAGGAAGTATTGGCTATTTTACATCAGGAATTTTACATCAGCTACATGTTCATAGTCACAGCGCAGCGAACGAGCAACTACAGTTCCCAGAATGCAACGCAAACTACAAACATGGCTGACGAGGACTACACTTCCCATACACATACACGCGCACCTTCTCCTGAGTTCTGATCACGACACCTGCACCGAATCACACACGTGCACACACACACACCTAAACACACACACAGTATTTAAGTGACAGTTAAATCTTTACTAGCTTGTGAAGTAAACGCTCATCAGCCTCGTCTCTGTCGAGAACCAAGCTTTAGTTTTCGTATTCGCAAAACCATTTTTGATATTTTGCAGTTTGTTGACTACGATTATCCGCCCAAGCCTAGTACTGTCTGTTCACCTGACCACTGCCTGCCTTGTGACTACGCTTTCTCATCAGCTCATCAGTCCCTGTAACATCCAAACATTACTTAACATTAGTCGTGCGATTTCGGCTCTGTATTCTAACTACTGACAAGCTGCATAATAGATATTTGTTGACAGTAGCTCGTTTGTTAGCCTGTTACCCAACACAAATTTACCAGTTTCACCTCACTGGTAATGATGGGTAGAACAACTAGTCAATTCAAACGCACATCAGGAAAGTTATCTGAATTAGTCATTTAATGTGGGCGGTGTTAACAGGCTGAGGTAAATTCATTGCTGGCTAAGGCATGATGGAGATCACAAAAAAGTTTCAGACGCCGTGACAACTGTTGTCTTGTTTAAACCTTCAACAAGTTAACAATTTATTTGGGTATTGTTAAACAAGTCCTGTTTAACCAAGCTTTGATACTTAAAAAGAGCTGACGCGCTGTCTTTCGCTATTTTTTTTTTCTGAGCTCATGTACACACTACACACACTTATACATACTTTTCTTTAGTGTATAAGGATTATTCAAGCTGCTCGGTGTCCTGTGAGCAGAGCTTATCATATTATCTCCAATATGGCAAAATGCTGTGATGCACTGTTCAATACACTTGTACTACATGTTTAACTCCTGGAGGAATTCCTTATCTGTACAGCTATGATTCCCACTTTCTTTTTGTTCAGGTTTGATCTTATTTATATTATATATTTATATATTAGTTTGTTTTGAGGTTTAGAGGTGTGAGAGCTTGTGTAGCCTTGGTTTTGTTGCTTCTGTGGACTACTGCTGTTACTTTCTCTTGTGAATACTTTTGTTTTGTTTCCCACTTCTGTCCTGGTTTGGCTGGCTGTAGACACTGTCCACACTGCTTCCTCCCTGTTCTGTGTGTTCCATATTTCCTTCTGTTTGGTCATGCTGCAGTGTAGACGACGGTTCTAAAGATGACTGTTGACCAGAACTTCCAGACCATAAACTTGTGACAGCAGAACCAAGACTCCATAATATACTCTGATCATATCTGTAAGATCAAAACAGAAAATAGAAATGTTTCAACACTGTAACCTTTATATATATACTGTACATTCTCTTACTCAGGAGCTATATGTTTTCCCTTGTAATTATTACTTTATTAAAATATTTAAAATAAATCACATCATTACATCATTATTAAAGTAAATAGAGTATATTTATGGTGGTAACTCACCATCTATTTTATTAGGAACAACTGTATGTATACCCGCACACTGATATATGCACATTTATTGATGTGTGTGTGTTCTCTTTCACAGGGAGCCTGGAGCCTTGTATAAATATATGATCATATATATGGCAGTGCGAGCATAGCGACGTGTTTGAAATGTGTGCTATAAACCATTTTTGTAAAGAATTACCTGCATTTGTGGAGAATGTTCAGTGAATTAAATTTGAGCATTTTAGAATGTCTAGTGGAGTTGTTCTGGACAACTGGATGTGTTTCTCTTTTGTTCAAGACTTACCACTTGCTCATTCAAGTGTTTTCATCATCTGTGAACTGGATTTCCCAGCATTTAGACCTCATTATATGCAGTGACATCAACAGGAGTCATTGTTGGACTGATGGATAGGTGATCACAGGTGTGAATTAGAGTGAATCTGCCAGAGCAGGCCCGGCACCAGCGGTGTACCGAAGAAGGGGCGTTTGCAATACCAAAAGGGGGCGATGACGTAATGCAAAGTATTCTCAACTAGAAAACATATGCAGCCCAGAATCCGTGTTCTGTTGAACTGCCCTATATCCTACCAGTGCACAAATTTATAGGCTAGTCTGCTGGTCAATGATACTGGAAGTACAGTGACAATAATATACAACCCGTATCTCATAGACCGCGGAACGCATTTGAAATTGGCCAGGCCAATCATGCAATACTCGCAGTATCCCCACACACACACACACACAGAGAAATCTCCAGCATCCCCGTGCTCCCACAACTGATTTGCGTTACATGACAAGTCAATACATTTTTAGATAGCAGAATTTCTCTCTCATAGGCTGTGGTCACTTGGCATGATAATTGTGGCTGCCATAGACTTTATAATAAAAAAACTGACTACTGAAGAATTTTATTTAACTTTTTTCTCACGTTCAAACACTATTTGGACATTTTCACTTAGGGGTGTACTCACTTTTGTTGCCAGCGGTTTAGACATTAATGTCTGTGTGTTGAGTTATTTTGAGGGGACGGCAAATTTACACTGTTACACAAGCTGTACACTCACTACTTTACACTGTAGCAGTGTCGTTTCTTCAGTGTTGTCACATGAAAAGATATCATCGAATATTTACACAAATGTGAGGATGTGAGGGGTGTACTCACTTTTGTGAGATACTGTGTATAGATAGATTGTGAGGGGTGTACTCACTTTTGTGAGATACTGTGTATAGATAGATTGTGAGGGGTGTACTCACTTTTGTGAGATACAGTGTATAGATAGATTTTATATAGAATAGATAACCATTGTACCTGGTCTCCTCCAATGGGGGGGGGGTTGGCGCATGCCACATGATAGGGGAGGCTGGGGGGGGGGGGGGGGGGGGGGGGGCTTTACTTAAAAAAGGTTAAGAACCTCTGCCCTAGGCAATTGCCTACTCTGTCTATAGGTAGTGCCGGCCCTGAGCATGAATAAATAGAATAAATTATATATTTGAATAAATAGTTGACTATTAATATAAATAACCGTATACACGAGCATCACTAAGCAACATGTTCTGTGTCTATTAAGCTTCCTGAATACAAAACATCCACATGAGGAGGAGGAGTGCAGTGCAATCCAAAACAATGATACACCTCCACTACCCACACACCTTTCCTCCCCACACACCTGCACTACCCACACACCTTTCCTCCCCACAAACCTGCACTACCCAAACAACCCTGTACTTCCCAGCACTGCAAGACTCTCTTGCGCTCTGGATAGTTTCAAACACCCTGTGGGGCAAACCCAAACACTGAGCCCAGAGTGATAGTTTGTCTGGGTGGCGTGAAAAATCTCCGCTCACGCTCATAAACACTCCAGCAAATATGGTATAAAAGTAGAATAAACAGGAATAAACAAATTGATCATTTCTGTATGAGAGTGAGTTAGTTAAGAGCATGATGGACTGGTGTATCCTGTTAGTCCAGCTAAAATGAAAAGAAAACTGCAGTGGTATTTCTGTGTAGAACAGTAACAGATCAGATCAAAGTGCACTTCTATTAAATCAGAGCTAGTTATTAGCATGCAGTGATGAGTTGTTGTTTAGGTTTAGTTCGGATTCTGAATTATGAAAGTTTATCCTCTGTGCTTCTGACAGTAAGATTGTTATTGTTACATGCGGTTGATTTGTCTAATTACATTACTCTCACATGACATTCTTCTACAGAAAATACACATTCAGTACTGTGTGTGTTTACTTACATCAGCTTTCCTCCTGAACTCTTCAGTATCTCAGAGAGCTGCTTTGTGACTGAATCATTTAGTTGATTCTCTCTCAGATCCAGCTCTTTCAGATGTGAGGAGTTTGACCTCAGAGCTGCAGTCAGAGAAGCACAGCCTCTATCTGTTATACTGCACTTCTTTAACCTGCAGAGAGGGAGGTAATGGTGTAGATTAATGAACTCCTAGTGAATGTAAACACAAACACAGCTGTTAAAGTAATATAGAGATGAAGATCTTGTCAGTTTTGTTATTTTGCATCAGGAAACATAACTGTAAAGATTGTGATCTCAATTCAGTGTTTCATCACTGAGTTACTCACAGCAGTGTCTCCAGTTTACACTCGTGTTTCTTCAGTAGATCACAGAGCTTCTCCACTCCTGAGTCTCCTAGTTCACTCTCACTCAGATCCAGCTCTCTGATGTGTGATGGATTTGTACAGAGAGCTGAAGCCAAATCAGTGCAGGATTTCCCATTTACACTCTTCCGTAATCTGCAGAAAAGGAAACAGTGTTTATTCCAACATTAGAGAAAGAAAGGATATAGAAATGACTGAAGTAAGAACACTAACACATTTCTAAATCTCTGGTTTCTGTTCTTCTATCTTATATTCTTTCTTCTGGTTTTTACCAGACTCATAGGGCTGGGTGATAACTAAAATAATAATTATAACCATTAGGCGTTTAACAATATACAACATTTACACTGTTCAATAGACTACAGAGGGAGGAAAGAAACGATAATTAGTGCCTTATTAAAAAATGAAATATACATGTGTAATGTAATACTTTCTGAACCTGCTGTATACCTAATACACTGTAGTTTTATAATAATATTTATAATCATTTAAATATATTAATACATATTCAGAAAGTCTTTCTAAATGAATTATAAATGACTGAAGAATATTAAACTGCTAAAAGATTATTAGTGTTATAATAAATGTGGACTATTTAAAATGTACAGGTTAATTACTCACTTTAGTTTCTGCAGGTTACATTTAGGATTCTTCAGGAAGTCACACAGATTTCTCACTCCAGACTCTCCTGCTTTATTCCAGTTCAGATCCAACGCTCTCAGGTGTGAAGGATTTAAAACCAGAGCAGAAGTCAAATGTGAACAGTCATCTTCTGTAATACTGCCTGCTTTATACAACCTGGAGAGAGAGAGAGAGAGAGAGAGAGAGACAGAGAGAGAGAGACAGAGAGAGAGAGAGAGAGAAGGAGAGAGAGAGAGAGAGAAGGAGGTCAGGTTAGTCTCTCATCATACACCCAGTGTTCCACTTCCTGTCCAGGGGTGGATAAATCAGTGGTCTGGACAACTGGGGCAAAGAGACTTCGTATCAGGGCTGTTAGTTTTTTAATCAGTTGTTTGATGGACCAATAAATTGAACCCCCAGTAAAAGAAGAAACCCCTACTCCTTAATGACGTTTGCAAAACAAAAATATTATATTTAAACTCCATGCGTGTCCCAAACCGCATTCTTCAAACTAAACAGGATGTCATTTCTGTGCTAGTATTTGACCACCAATTTTGAGGGCAGATCTTTGGCCGTACTACTTTCATACGCGATGACATTGGACCTACTGTATGTGAGGTGGTGTATAACGTTTCTGTTCAAAATCTCCTGCCAGTTGTAACTCGCCAGTTCTGAATGTGAATTACTGTAAGTTATTATTACAGGACTGTGCAGGATTACGACTCACAGCAGCTCAGGAACATTATGTTGTAAGTTATTTTTTCTCCCCTGAATCAATAATGCTTTTGTTTTCATTCTGATAACTTGGGGAAGATTGATGAAAACAAAATTCTGGTAAAAAGGGCTCAGGATAAATGAAATAGTCTATTCAATTCATGTGATTCATACTAAGTGGGTACAGCTGACTTTTTATTATTTTGTTATGAACAAATAATATCAAATATATGTAAAATGTGTAAAATGTATAAAATAATTCAGTCAGTTGTATGTAATTAGGAGTTGGGTGAATTGTAGCTGTAGTTTTTAAACTAAGTTTTCACCGTATGTTAAGTATTAGTGCTGATTACATGTTAGACAGATGTTTATAGCTTTTTACATCTGTGTACTAGTGCCGAGTCTAATGCATAAGTCATGTGACATAATTAGTGAATATCTTCAAAACTTGAAGAAATGGTATATTTAAAATAGTGTTTCCTCGAAGAAGCAGAGACTCGGCAGGTTGTATGGTGAGTGCAGTTCACTGTGTCGGTGGCTTTCAGATCATAACAGGCACAGTTAGCACAGTCAGCACAATCAGCACAGTTACAGTCAGCACAGCTACAGTCAGCACAGTTACATTCAGCACAGTTACATTCAGCACAGTTACCGTTGTTTCTGACTATAAAAACAGCACTTGAGTGAAAATACAGATCTATATGTTTATATTTGTTCCTTACGTAAGTTTCTGCAGTCTGTAATGTGGATCCTGCAGCAGAGCCGAGAGATGCTTCACTTTGACGTCTTTTGGTTTTTTGTTGCTCAGATCCAGCTCCGTGTGCAGTAAGGGGTTTCTTCTGAAAATGTCAGTAAGACACGTGTACGCTTCCTCTGCATCAGCACTTTTCAACAACCTGTAGAGGTTTGAAGGCAAAGGTTATTTTAACAGTACTTATAATTTAAGTATGTATAATATGATGATGTGTGCTCATAGAAGAATCACCTCAGTGTCCGTTTGTTAGCTTTGTAATCAGTGAGTAGTTTCACTCCTGATGCTCCAGGGTCGTTCCCTCTGAGATCCAGCTCTTTCAGGTGTGATGATTTCAGAGCTTCAGCCAGAGCAGCGTATCCTTCCTCTGTTATACTGCAGTCTGAAAGTCTAAACAAAAATACAAACAGTTGTCTTATTTTTTATGAAGGAAAGCTCTGTAAGACTTCTCAAAAATAAATGTGAGTAAAAAAAAGTGGCAACTTTGATTGTAGAACTGAACTAATTTTACTGGTTTTGTCCTCTCTGCAAACACGTGTCAATTAGTAATAACTGAAATTTTCGTAAATAGGAAACAGACATGATAAAGTCATAAACCAGTGAAGTATTTTCCAAATGATATATTTCTCCATTCTGTGTGACACGTCCCCTCAAATCCAACCTGCTTTAATAAAACTTAATATACACTGCTTATAAAAAATGCGTATACTGTTGTTGTTGTTGTGAAGACTTTACAGTGTCTAAAAACTTAAAGTTACTGACACTGGAGACTCCTTCCATAAATGTTTCAGACTGCGCAGGAATGATTATATGAAAACAGATGCAGGACTGTCCTCCATCATCTATATTCTTATCTCTTTTTTCCCGCCTGTGTTTAGAGGCATTTTTTATATTATTTTACAGAATATCGTGATTATCGGATTAGCATGTGGATAATAAGATCATTTCTAAACTGTCCATGGCACTGTTTGAAATCCAGAGACACCACAATACTTTGACATAAAATATACTGAATATCACGGCTCTATCACAGCATCTAGATAACGGATGAAGTGTGTATTAGACGTTACCTCACAGTCTCCAGTTTACAGTCTTTATTCTTCAGTACTGCAGAGAGCAGCTTCACTCCTGAATCCTGAATCCTGTTCTTACTCAGATTCAGCTCCCTCAGGGTGGAGGATTCTGATCTGAGAGCTGTGAGCAGAGCTGAACATCCTTTCTCTGTCAGATTACACTCACTGAGCCTGAAAGCACAATTAATCACACTTAACTGTGGGTTTTTCTTTAGCAGTTCTGTAGCAGAGGGAGGTCTTTTCTCCTCAAACTACTCATCACTACTGAAAAAGACATGGACACTAGATGAATGATTGATAACCTAAAGACAAACCATTCAGCACAGATTTATAGATCATTCAATTCCTTACTGAAGTTTTTCAGGTCTGCAGTGTGGATCCTTCAGTAGATCCTTCAGTAAAGCAGAGAGTTGCTCTACTCCTGAGTCTCCTTCTATTTTCCCACTCAGATCCAGATCCGTCTGCAGTATCGGGTTTATACCCAGAACTTCTCTCAGATGATCATAAGCTTTCTGTGCATCAGGACTTTTCAGCAACCTGTAGAGAGAGAAAGAACAGAGAAATGCTAACACTAATTATATTTACACCAATGCAGTGGTACTTTTCAGTAATTGTTTGGTCCATGGTGGAAAACTAAACAGTAAAACTTTAGTAATTACTCAGAATTAAGGCTGTATTTTACATGTACTGGGGGAAAGCGCTCACCTCAGTGTCAGTTTACATTCTGTATCATTCATCAAACTCCTAATCTCCTTCATTCCTGATGCTCCAGGGTCGTTCCCTCTGAGGTCCAGGTTTATCAGGTGTGATGAGCGGTTTGACTTCAGAGCTTTAGCCAGAGCAGTGTATCCTTTCTCTGTTATATTACAGTCTGAAAGTCTGGAGAAGGAGAATAAAGTTCATCATTCTCGGGTGTGTTTTGGGAAATGTTCATAATGCTTTGTTAACTTGTTCATGAGAATGCTCTTTCATTTAAATTCTTTAATTTCCAGAAACCCTTCATAACTAATGATCATAAACTTGTTTGTAAATGACATACACCTAACAAGTTTTATTCACGTAGAATTTATCTGGAGCTTGCACGCAGTTCTACCTCAAAAATACAACGGTCAGTAATTTCAGTACAAATAAATACTCACCGATCCATTTTCCTGAACAGATGTTATTCAGGCAGTTAATTAATGATCCAGGCACATTAATTAGTCCACTGGCCAAATTATGACTTTACCAATTAATCCACATTTCCATCACTCAAATAAAAAGATATATTTTTATTTCTGTCCTAATGCTGTGTGAGTGAATATAAACCCACTGTCCATCTCAGTGACGGTCAGCGGTGGTGTGCCCAGGTTTCAGGCTTTCATTATTGTGTTCACTCTCTGATGCATGATAAATAAACACACAATATCTAGAATACCTTCATATTTTCCTCAAGTACAATATAGTGTTGTTGGTTTTGTTATAAAAGGTTTTTAATGTTGTTATCCTCTAAGAAATCTTGTTTGGAAGATTGCAAATTCGGCCTAAATATCTGATAATGAAGGCTTTTAAGAAACATTCTACAAACAGGCTCACGTGTATTGTCCTGTGTTAATCTGTTTATTACTGAATACGATTCAGTGTTATTGGGAAACACACCCCTGAATGAGTTCCTGACTAATCTATTCCTACATGCTACAGATATACTTATAGTGAAGTAAAAACGTCAGTGATCTAGTAATGTATACTATTAAATGACTCACACAAGCTTCTGGAGTTTGCAGGATGAACTCTTTAGTAGAGTAGAGATCTTCTCCACTCCTGTCTTTCCCAGTGTGTTCTCACTCAGGTCCAGCTCTGTCAGGTGTGAAGGGTTTGCAGTAAGAGCTGATATCAGATCAGTACAGCCTCTCTCTGTAATACCGCTCTTACTCAGCCTGCACACAGAGAACACCGCTGAGATAAACGTCTCTAAACAACCCACAGGATCAACCGTCCAAAATAATACCAATGTAGAAGAAATAATCGAGTTATAATGGAGTGGTGAGAACGTGTAGAGTGGACTGTTCACCCACACTCTCAGAACCACAGTAGATTCTGCAGCAGTACTGATTGGGCTAAACAGTGTATACACTACACTAATATCTTTAAAGATTTAATGTGAACACAAACAAAAGTACCAGGTGAGGAAGTCAGACCACATACCTGAGTTTCTCAGTTCTACACTGCCGATCCTTCAGTAGAACAGAGAGCTGCTTCACCTCTGAGTCTCCGGATATTTTCCCACTCAGATCCAGTTCTCTCTGCAGTAAGGGGTTTGTACCCAGAACTTTAGTCAGAAAATCACAGGCCTTTTCTGCTTCAGGACTCAAGATTCTAGAGAGAAAAACACACATTTCATTACGATACTGATATCAGCGCTTTGAGTATGGACTTTTCCCCCATACAATCCTGCTGTTAAATTTTGTGAACCAGAACAGACATAATGGCAGCTGGTTTATTTGTTCTCTGTTGAGATTTAAGATCTGTCTTATGTATATAAATTTCACACACTTTCATAGCAAAAAATTTCAGGTGGTCTGGAAAAAATGTCAGCAGCTGAATTTTATTCATTTATATCAAAGTACAAAATATTTCCATTATTGTAAAAAATTACATTGTACAAATAAAAAACTCACCTCACAATCAGTTTAGAGTTTGAATTCCCTAGAAAATAACTAAAAATATTCCATCTTGACACACTGTAGTTCCCTCTGAGGTCCAGCTCTTTCAGATGTGATGAGGAGTTACATTCCAGAGCCTTAGCCAGGTCTCCACATTGTGTTTGGGTGAGACTACAATTACTCAGTCTGGAAGAAAATGATAATAAATCACATTTCATGGTGAGACAGTGACACGACAGTGACAGTAACATCTCTGAGGGGTTTGAACTTAATAGGCATTTCAGTAGCCCACATTTATAAACATTATTTACGGGAAGCACAGGTACTGTCACGTTTCACATGAGATTCCTATAATTAGATTAATTAACATCAAATAAATAATAAAGTGTGTTATGCTACAGAGGTTACCTTTTTAAAACTAAAGAATTTACATTAACTTTTTTAATAGCTTCTTTGACTTATTCATAGAGTAAAATTATGCCAGATTCAGTTCAAAAGTTTTTTTTAATCTACTGTTTAAATAATAATAATAAATTAATTAATTAATTATCCACCATTCTATTTTTTCAAATTTTTTATATATTTCAGAAGTAAAAAATAATTTACTTCAGTTTCTCCAGAGTGCAGTTTGGGTTCTGCAGTAGATCCGAGAGCTCCTTCACTCCTGTGTTTCCAATTGTGTTCTCACTCAGGTCCAGCTCCTTGAGGAGTGAGGGGTTTGTTCTCAGAGCTGATACAACAGCAGTACAATCTTCCTCAGTGAGACTGCACTTACACAACCTGCAGAGAGAGAGACAGAGAGAGAGAGAGAGAGGGGGGGGGGGGGGGGGAGAGTGAGAGAGAGAGAGTGAGAGAGAGAGAGAGAGAGAGAGAGAGAGAGGGAGAGAGAGAGAGAGAGAGAGAGAGAGAGAGAGAGAGAGAGGGTGAGAGAGAGAGAGGGAGAGAGAGAGAGAGAGAGAGAGAGAGAGAGAGAGCGAGAGAGATGGAGAGAGAGAGCGAGAGAGAGAGAGAGAGAGAGAGGGAGAGACTTAGCAGATTACTTTGTCTAATTTCATTGTGCTTTTCGTTCCTCTACTTAATTTACTTGAATATACTAAAAGAGTGTTAAGCTTCCTATCCAGCTCTTCTTCTGTATCTGTCTCTGCTTGTAGCTTTGATCAGGTTTAGATATCGTATGACTATAAACCTCGCTGTTGGCCTTGTGGCTTTAAGAATTCTTGCCGGTGGTAACTGCAGTTCTTGCTGTAGTCATATAATCAGTTATAATATATATTGTGTATATAATATATTGTATATTACTGTGTTACTGGAACTTCTTCAGCCTGTAGGATTTTATCATCTGCAGATTAACTGATAGTTTGTGACGTGTTTATAACATTTCTAGAAGGTTTTCCGTTACTTTTTGTAGCTGCATCTGGTGTTTGCAGGTGATTAAATAGAATTTACTGTATTAATAATAATAATAATAATAATAATAATACATAAATTTGGTCATTTCAAACAGTAACACTATACATATACTGTCAGAATGTCTTCTTAAAGTCTCCTTAAAGACCTCTGCTCTTCTTTCGGACACTATTAGTTTCATTTTAAGTGATGACATTACCCCAGTTTCAGCAGTTTGAATTGTTGATTCTTCAGCACACCACAGAGCTCCTTCATTCCTGATCCTCTCAGTGTATTCCCACTCAGCTCCAGCTGTCTCAGGTGTGAGGGGTTTAAACTCAGCGCTGATGCCAGAGCAGCACAACCTTCATTTCTCATCCTGACGTTATTTACCCTGTTTACACAAAGACAACAAGTAAGAGAAGCATTTTATCTATTTTATATCCATTTTATCTATTATTTTAAATGTAAAATGTAAGGGAATAACTGATGAAAACTAACTTGAGTATCTCAGGTCTGCAGTGTGAATCCTGCAGTAGAGCAGAGAGCTGCTTCACCTCAGAGTCTCCGTTTATTTTCTCACTCACATCGAGTTCTCTCTGCAGCAAGGGGTTCTTATTCAGAACTCTATAAAGTAACTCATAGCCTTCCTGTGCAGCACGACTTTTCAACAACCTGCAGAGAAAAAACAAGAATATTTTTAGTGTAAACTCACTTTAAATCAGGACATGCATGCATGATCAGGTATGGGGACGTTACAACCTTTACAACGTTACAGCTGAAAAGATATGGTGTGTTTGAAAACCAATCACTGGTTAACTAAAATCACATGTACATGCTCCTATTTGTTGAGTTTATAGTTTATGGTTCAAATTGTTGTTGAAATGAGATTTATTTTGAGTCTTCCAATCAGAAGTAATTCTCACCAGACCCTTGATGCTACCAATAAAATAAAATACATAAAGAAGTCTTATAGAAATTTCACATTGCTGACTGCTACAGACCGTGACTTCTTTTGCATGAAACATGGTTCATCAATCACTGAATTACACTTTATTTTAATGTCTGTATGCAGGTAAGTATAATATTGCTGTACTGCATAGTGGTGCACAAATTTACTGTTAACCTGCTATTAATTCCATTTCTGCCAACTAAAATATAGCAGCAGACCGGTCTGGCTCATTCCAAACACTGGGTTTCTTAAAACTGACCAACAGTTTCGTCATTTTTACTGACAAGGTGGAAACACCACACTTTAAAATTTAGAGTTAGAGTTCTTTTATAATTCACTTTTAGCATACAAACAAATGAAACTGAAGCTTAGTTCATTTACATGCATTATTACACCGCAAGTATAAATGCTGATAAAAGGCAGATGAGATGCAGCAAAAAACTGTAATGGAAATGTAACAAAACTGACTTTTATTACATACTAATATTAATATTACTAATACTACATCATGACTTTAAGATTCCTAATTATTTTATGGTACCGCACAATCATTTTGAAAAGCTTATTGAATATGTTATAAAGTTTGTTCATGTTTTAAGCACAGAAACCTTCAGTATACCAGAGCCATTTAAATATTACATCCATCACTGTAGTCAATAACAGATTATTAATAAACGAGGATGTCCAACATGACAATGAGATATAACATAAGTTGTCGAGCCCGATATGTATATTATAAATGATGTATATTAGAAATGAATTGATAATAGCTGTTCACCTCAGTGTCTCCAGTGTACAGTGTGGATCCTGTAGTACATCAGTGAGCAGCTTCACTCCTGATGCTCCAGGGTCGTTCCCTCTGAGATCCAGCTCTATCAGGTGTGATGATTTCAGAGCTTCAGCCAGAGCAGCGTATCCTTCCTCTGTTATATTATTGTCAGTTACACTAGGGGGGGATAAAAAAATTATTTTACTGTCCACTTTATCCCAAATATTGTACAAAATAAATACATATGATTTTAGACATTAAAGATGTGTGATGTTGTTTAAAAATTGTGAATTTTATCTATTTTTACTGTTTATATATTAACCCTAGATTGTCACTGAATGGAGCATGTATGAATTCCTTGGTTGCAATTAAAAAATCGTTATTATAATAATTCAGTGTTTGACTGAGTGCTACTTCAAAAACATGAAAATAAAATAAAAATAGTATTTAAGGATAAAAGCATTTCATGACACTTTCACGTGTTTTAAGAAATTACAATGACATACTTGAGTTTTTGTAGAACACAGAGTGAATTCTGTAGTAGATTAGAGATCTGCTTCATTCCCGAGTCTCCTGCCTTATTCTCGCTCAGATCCAGCTCCAAGAGATGTGAGGGGTTTTCTTCCAGAGCTGTAGCCAAAGCAGCACAGCCTTCAGCTTCTACACTGCAGTTACACAGTCTGCAGAGGGAAAGAAGGAAATACAATGAACAGATTTCATCTCATTTGGTAAATAATGTAATATTTCAATTCATTTCTTTAACAGTTATCTTATAATTACATCAATATGACATTTACTTTGGAATATAATGTTTACATTTTGCATACACACTTAAACACCTTTTAGTTAAATATAAATCTAATAATAATTTTTTTTATCAAACCCTGCTGTTTAATCATATTGTGTTCTAGTTTAGTCAGTTTTTCCTGATCTCTTTACCAGACTTGAACGTGGAGAATATGGAAAATCAGAAATGTATTAACAGCATTAAAGTCTGCAGAACACGTCCTTATTTTTATTACACGTAATTCTGCAGTCATTTAAACTGGTATATTAAAAATTTACAAATAAAATTACTAATAATTATTAATAAAAATGTATTAATAATTTACGCTTCACTGTGGCTATTCAATAAATTTAGAATTATTGAAGGATTAGACGTCATTTCAGATGTTACTGCACCTGATTATTGTGAGTCGAGACTGTGGAGTCTTCAGTCCAGCAGAAAGCTGAGTGACTCCTGAATCCTGCAGACTGTTGTTGCTCAGGTCCAGCTCTCTCAGCTGGGAATACTCAGAGCTGAGAACTTCCGCAAGAGCTGAACAACTTCCAGCAGATATGAGACATGTTTTGAGCCTAAACATGAAATTAGAGGAAGGAAGGCCAACAATAAATTTACAAATTCAGCACAGTAAACGCTATATACCTAAATATACTATATACCAAAAGTCACCCATATTTTACTTTTTTTAAATCTGACCTGAATAAATATTCATAACAGAACTGAAGTTACCTCAGAATCTCCAGTTTACACTGAGGACTCTTCAGTCCAGCAGAAAGCCGAGTGACTCCTGAATCCTGCAGACTGTTGTTGCTCAGGTCCAGCTCTCTCAGCTGGGAATACTTTAGAACTTCAGCTAGAGCTGAACAGCTTTCCTCCAATAAACCACACATGCTAAGCCTAAATATAAAATTAGGAAGGAAGACATGATTTTAGTATTTAAGAACTTTAATCACAAGCATTTACTGACTTATTGATTTAAATCTTCATCACTACATGAGAACTGAACTTACGTCAGAATCTCCAGTTTACACTGAGGACTCTTCAGTCCAGCAGAAAGCCGAGTGACTCCTGAATCCTGCAGACTGTTGTTGCTCAGGTCCAGCTCTCTCACACTACAGGACTTTAAGTTGAGAACGCTGGCTAAAGCTGAACAGCTCTCCTCAGTCAGGTTACATTTATTCAGCCTAAATATGAGATATTGTGTTAGCAGAGCTACACACTCCATCTTCATTCTGCACGTCATTTTATTATCATGTGCACCAAAGTACGTATTCTGGGTTCATCTGGGGCATTAGTGGTCTTTAGTGGTCATTTCTAACAAATTCAATTCATTTATTCGTCTTTTAATGTGTCTTGTCTGTTATGTCTTAGTAGTTAAATCTTGTTTTAAGATTTAATTGAAAATGTCAAACATGTTGATCATTTCTATTCTTCTGTTACTTTCTAGTTTCAGTAGCGTAACACATTCCAGTGATGTAACAGGACCCAGGTGTTTCTATAATGTTGTTTCATCAATTATAGAAAACAAAAAAAGTAATTAAAAATACATTAAAAATCAATTTGTGCATACTTAACAGCAGGTCACAGTAGAAAACATTTTATTAATAAAACTCTGCGGATAGCAATGCATGAAAGAAAATACTTACCTAATTTTCTGAAATTTACAATGTGAGTCTTCCAGTAGAGCCGAGAGCTTCTCCACTCCCGAATCTCCTGTTTCCATCATGCTCAGATCCAGCTCTTTCTGGAGTAAAGAATTTTTACCTAAAACAGAATCTAGCCAGGTACAGGCCTCTTGTGCAGCAGGACTTTTCAACAAACTGCAAAAAGTAAAATAAATAAATAAATAAATAAATAAATCGTACTTGATGTTTCCAGAATAAGAGACCCATATTAACAAGAACAGTACGGCTTCTTCTGGTTCTCTCATGATAACTTCTCTTTAAAATTAAATGAAATTGTTATTGTATGAAATACACTGGAGAAAAAAATTAGAACGAGTCTAATAAACTGTAAATTGCAGTGAAATACTCTATCAAAGTTCTTTGCACAGTATTCATTTACGTTTCATAGTTATATTATTGTCCTTGTTCATAGAAGAATCACCTCAGTGTCTTCAGTGTACAGTGTGGATCCTGTAGTGCATCAGTGAGCAGCTTCACTCCTGATGCTCCAGGGTCGTTCCCTCTGAGATCCAGCTCTATCAGGTGTGATGATTTCAGAGCTTCAGCCAGAGCAGCGTATCCTTCCTCTGTTATACTGCAGTCTGAAAGTCTGTGCAAAATATTATCATAGAGGATATAGAATAAAATGGATGAACATCTAAAGAAGCAATATAAAATTAAGAAGCTCTCTGGCACACTGAGAAACACGACACTTCTAATTATAATATTGTATTAAAACCAATTAATTGATAATGTTTTTATTTATATACTGAAGATAAGATGGTCAAAATTAAGCATTTGGCATAATGCACATTAATGAAACAATATGCAGTGAGAAAGGATAAACATTACTTTCTTTAACTGATATCTAAATGAGAATTACAACAAAAGAATGACAAAATAATTCAATCATCAACAGGATAAAAGACCCGAGAACTACAGCACTGTACAGATCTCATAGGCACATTTAAAGAAATGCTGACAAGAAATAAGGAAAGATGCTTTAAATTGTGAAATTTCTGAGCAAAGAATTGACTTTTACCTTCTAATATTTACGTGCATGTTGAAGAAGCTGCCACAGCTTTTCTGCAGATTTTACATTTTTTACTTAGTAGGCTTGTGCAATATAATGATATCATATTATCATCTCTCCATGATATTAAATTGCCACAGTATTCTGTCAGGTTTATTGCTGATTATATAATATTACCAGACTTGCCAAACATTCTACACTTTGCACTGGAGCTCCTGTGAGGGTGTGTAATCCACACACACACACACACACACACACACACACACACATATTTTTCTGTAGAACAATGAGGAATAAACGCCACCACTCAGCCTTCAACTCTGGGATGTTGGTTGGTTTCCTCACATAAACTGCTTGCGTCAGAATCTTCTATAACATTTCTATTGGATCAAGGTCAGTAATTTGACTCTGCCATTCCAAAACTTTAACTTTATTCTTCTTTAACCGCTCTTTGGTAGAATGACTTGTGTGTTTAGGATCATTGTCTTGCTGCATGACCCACTTTCTCTTCAGATTCAGTTCATGGACAGATGTCCTGATATTTTCCTTTAGAAATCACTGGTATCATTCCGAATTCATTGCTTCATCAGTGATGGCAAGTCTTCCTGGCCCAGATGCACCAAAACAGGTCCAAACCATGACACTACCACCACCATGTTTCACAGATGAGAGAAGGTTCTTATGTTGGAATGCAGTGTTTTCCTTTCTCCAAACATAATGCTTCTCATTTAAACAAAAAAAGTTCTATTTTGGACTCAACCGTCCACAATACATTTTTCCAAGAGCATTTTGTCTTGTCCATGTGATCCTTAACAAACTGCAGATGGGAAGCAATGTTCTTTTAGGAGATCAGTGGCTTTCTCCTTGTAACCTTGCCATGCACACCATTGTTGTTCAGTGTTCTCCTGATGGTGGACTCATGAACATTAAGATTAGTCAATGAGAGAGAGGCCTTTAGTTGCTTAGAAGTTACCCTGGGTTCCTTTGGGACCTCGTGGACTAATACACGTCTTGCTCTTGAAGTGATCTTTGTTGGTCTCCACTCCTGGGGAATGATTGGTGGAGTCCAAACATTTTTAGACATGGTTTTGTGACCTTTTCCAGCCTTTTTCTGAGGTCCTCAGAAATCTCCTTTGTTTGTGCCATGAAACACTTCCACAAACACATGTTGTGAAGATCAGACTCTGATAGATCCCCGTTCTTTAAATAAAACAGGACGCTCACTCACTCACACCCGATTGTCATCCCATTGATTGAAAACATCTGACTCTAATTTCACCTTCAAATGAACTGCTAATCCTAGAGGTTCACATACTTTTGCCACACGTAGATATGTACTATTGGATAATTTCCCTCAATAAATAAACGAACAAGTTTAATATTTTTGTCTCATTTGTTTAATTGGGTTCTCTTTATCTACTTTTAGGACTGGTGTGAAAATCTGATGATGTTTAAGCTCTTATTTATGAAGATATATAGAAAATTCTAAAGGGTTCACAAACTTTCAAGCACCACTGTAAATCAGAATCATATTCAGAATGTTCAGTAGTATGTTTTTTTAATCCGTTTTGAAAAACACATTTAAAGTTAAAGTAAAAAATCTGATTTTTTTGCATTTCATTTAGAAAAGGAGCATGATGTACAGATGTGTCTGATATGTTAAGCTCTAAATTGGAAAATAAGAACAACTAATTATGCTTAAGCTTCAAAAGCAGAAAAAATAACCTAATATGTAATATCCACACACTGTAATCATCACTGATAGGCTTTTATATTATTTTTATAAGTAGTAGTACTATTGCACTCCTTATAGAAATGACTGTACCTTAATATCTTCAGAACACAGCTTTGATTCTTCAGTCCTTCAGATAATTGCTGGACGCCTGAATTCTGTAGGTTGTTGTTACTCAAGTCCAATTCAGTTAGAAAACAGGGGGGTGAACTGAGAACTTCAGCCAGAGATTGACAGCTTTCCATCATTAGTCCACATTCTGTAAGTCTAAGGAGAAAAAGGTCCAACGCTTTTCCAATGAGTATATGCATACAACATAATAAAAGTTCAGATAATAAAAGTAAAAAAATGTCATTCATAATTTATATTTCTGATGTAAACACTGCCAAAACTATGAGTTGTGTTAATGAAATATTCATAAATTTTTAATGTCCTCAATTGTATATGAACCCCATTTTTATAGCCATGTTGTGTGTGTGTGTGTGTGTGTGTGTGTGTGTGTGTGTGTATATATATATATATATATATATATATATATATATGTGTGTGTGTGTGTGTGTGTGTGTGTGTGTGTGTGTGTGTGTGTGTGTGTGTGTGTGTGCTTCAATGTGGTTTGAATTGATTTAATAATGGGGATCTTGCTGTGTAGAGATCCGAGAGGCGTAATTTTCGCATATCCAATCCATCCCTTGGCATGTTTTTGGGAGGTAGAAGGAAACTAAATTGCAGTGTAAACCTTACTTAGTACATTTAAATAAACTGCAGTGTTATAATTCTGAAAATAATAATAACAATAATAGTACACACGTAAGTTTCTCAGGTCTGCAGTGTGGATCCTTCAGTAGAACAGAGACCCGCTTCACTCTTGAGTCTCCTTTTATTTTTCCACTCAGATCCAGTTCTCTCTGCAGTAAGGGGGTTGTACCTAAAACTTCAGTCAGATATTTACAGGCTTTCTCTGCTTCAGGACTTTTCAACAGTCTGTGAAGGGATAAAAAGTTTACACTATTATCAATATTATTATTTAAGTATAACTATAGCATTCTGGACTATTCATACTTTTTGTAATCTTTATCTTTGAAAAGTCTTTTAAATAAAATCTTATAGAATCTGTTTGTTAGAATAACAAATTATTAGGACCTTAATAAAAACAACCCAATGGTTTGGTTGTTTCTTTTAAACATTTCAACATTTCCCTTTTAAACATTTCTGTTATGTATAATTTGCTCACCTCAGTGTCTTCAGTGTACAGTGTGGATCCTGTAGTACATCAGTGAGCAGCTTCACTCCTGATGCTCCAGGGTCGTTCCCTCTGAGATCCAGCTCTATCAGGTGTGATGATTTCAGAGCTTCAGCCAGATCTCTGTATCCCTCCTGTGTTATACTGCAGTCTGAAAGTCTAAATAGAGAACATTTGAAGGCATTATTATAATAATCTGATGTAAGTAGTATATGTTCTAGATGTAAGCTTTTGTTTGTGGTTTACATGTAAAAAATCATGAGTTCTTATATAAAGTTTTAAACAGCAGAACCAGATCCTCACCTCAGTATCTGCAGGTTACAGGGCTGATGTTTCAGTAGTGCACAAAGCTCCTGCACTCCAGAGTTTCTAAGTTTATTTTCACTCAGATCCATCTCTTTTATGTGTACAGGATTTAATTGAAAAGATGAAGTCAAAGAAGAACAGCCTTTTTCTGTAATACCACAGTTCTTTAGCCTAATGATAGAGGGCAAATTAATTTTAGTTTAAGCATAATAAGCATAGCTGCAAGCAGCAATTTAAATAAATAAATAAATAAATAAAAATAACGTTGTAATACACACATGAGTCTCTCAGGTCTGCAGTGTGAATCCTCCAGTAGAACAGAGAGCTGCTTCACTCCTGAATCTCCTTTTATTTTTCCACTCAGATCCAGTTCTCTCTGCAGTAAGGGGTTTTTACCCAGAACCTCATTCAGAAAATCACAGGCCTTCTCTGCATCAGCACTTTTCAGCAGCCTGCAGTGAGGGAACAAAGACAGACTGCATTATTCACAACCTCATACTTTATTTTATGTTCAATTGTATTTGGTTTGTGTTTAATTAGAGCAGGGGTGCTCACACTTCTACGACAAGGGATCGACTTTTTCATATTATTATTATTATGGTACAGTCCACCATGCACATCAACTCTAAATTTGGACTTGATTTTTATTTGAGAAATTATATTGAGAGATTTGTTTTTAGGGGCCAAGCATCGCAGGTGTGAGGCACCTATTATGTCCGTTAGTTTTCTTATTATTCTTATTCTTATTCTTCGTCTTTGTTCTCTATTGAGTCCATTTCAGCCCATAGAACTGCTTGCGGAAAAGTTATTAAATTTGGCACACAGATAGAGGACAACATTAACCATAATTTTTATGAAAAACCTATTTTTTCAAACTCATCATAGACGGTTCATCTGATTTTCACCAAAATTGGCTGAGATCATTTTGAGACCATGCTGGCAAAAAGTTACTAAAAGCTCATCGATACACCAAACCATCCTTGAAAAACGTGGGAATTAATTTGATGTAGAACAGGTAAAAATGAACGTGAGGCTATATCTCCACAACACTTTAGTGTATTGAGACTAATTTTGGTATACTTCATCACATGCATGACCTGATGATACTTGAACAGTTTCAGGACAGCATCACCTACTAGTCAGGAGATATGAAAAATGGTTATTTTTTTACTTATAACTTGCAAATAGTTTAACAAAAAATCACAAGATTGGTCTCTTTAGATTTAGTGCAGCATACTGAGAACGATATCCAATTTTCCCGCGTCAGCCATTTTGGGCGTCAGCCATTATGAATTTTGTCATAAAATGCTATTTTTTATGAAGACATTACCATATCATTACAAAAATCTGCTGGATACCTTGAAGGAACTTAAAAGGTTCAAAGGTTTTGGGACAGAGGCACATTCTGGTCAGAAGATATAATGAAAATGTCAAAACTGCTAATAACGTTTGCCTGCTTTTGCCTGTTGTCGTGACATTAGTCTTCATAGATTCCGAGAACAATGATGCCAAATATGCCACGGGCAACCAAACTTGCTGGCCGCCCTTTTGAACTACTTTGAAAACTTACTTTTTTAAAATCCTTCTAGACCGTTGCTCCGATTTTCACTGGCTCAGAACATTGTGAGGCCATGCTGGCAAAAAATTATTAAACGATTTTCGATAGACCAAATCGCTTTTGAATAATGCACAAACAAATTAATTGGCAAGGAAGTCAAAAAGGATGTGAAGCTATATCTCCGTAATGCATTAGCGTAATGCATTAGCGTAAAATTCTAGTACAATTTTTAAAAATACTAATACCTTGCGTCATGCCAAGATCAATGATAACAATTATGTCATGAAACTTGCTGTCTGCCATTTTTAAATGTTTAAAAACCTACTTTTTTAACTCCTAACTGTCTGACTTTCGCAGAAAAAAACTTAGCAAATTCACCTTTTTTTGTCAGATCATTCTCAAATAACAGTAAAACAATTTGACTATGAACGCACCGAATTACATTGTATAATTTCTCCAACTCTGTTTTTTGACCTATTAAGAAAATCGACCAGTTTTTGTCTTGTGAACGACTGGTTGATTGTGTTCAACGTAATGAGCACCCCTGTGTTAGAGTATTACAATGGATTTTGTATTGAAGTAATAAACCCCAGTACATATTGCTTACCTCAATGTGCTCAGTTTACAGTTTTGATCCTGTAGTACATCAGTGAGCAGCTTCACTCCTGATGTTCCAGGGTCGTTCCCTCTGAGATCCAGCTCTATCAAGTTTGATGAAAGGTTTGATTTCAGAGCTTCAGCCAGAGCAGCGTATCCTTCCTCTGTTATATTACAATCTGAAAGTCTAAGAGGACAAAAGCCTTTTGTTATTTAATCATGAAGGAGATCACACCATGAAATCTAACCTTATCTTTTTGATAGGATTCATACCAATGTGATTCGCAATTATGCACATCACAAAAAACATTTACACAAAATTTGTTTAGGGTTTTTGTTTTTAGTATAATTACATATATTTATGACTATTTTTTCATTCAGTTCTTTCATTGTTTGACATTTACAGAATCATTAAGATATTAAGACATAATTTTTATAAACTTTGTTATTTCAGTGTGTATTTGGTCAGAATTAAAGTGAAAATACAGTGGGTTCTGTCATTGGGACATTTAATGTTCAAACATGTCTTAAACCTTAAATTTGTTTTCCAAACACATCATTCAGTGTTCACTTGTGGTATAAAAGGGATAAGCAACATTTCTGCTGAAGTCTACTCAACAGGAGAGATGAACTGACCTCAGTTTCTCCAGCTTACAGTTTGGACTCTTCAGTCCAGCACAAAGCAGCTTCACTCCTGAGTCCTCCAGAGTATTACTGCTCAGATCCACCTCAGTCAGCTTGGAGGATTCTGAGCTGAGAACTGTGTGTAAAGCCGAGCAGCTTCTCTCTGTCAGGTTACACTCGCTGAGCCTGAAAGTATAATTTGACAGTGAATAAAAAGCATGCGTCCTTACTTGCATCACCAACTACCCAAGTACAAGCTTTTCACACATTATATCAGTTAAAAAGGAGACTCCATATTACGCCCGTGGTTTTAGAATGAATTGTTCAACAAACACACATGGAAGCATCTGATATTCTGATGTCCAAATAATTTTGTACTATACAACGAAACATTCATTTGACTGAAATTTGAAGACAGCAGGAACAAGAATGACTCATCAATTCAACATGTTATGTTGATGTCAAGTTATAAGTCAAGTTCATAGTGTTTATGCCAACTGATTATTGTTTCCTGTCATCAGTGTACCTATGGCCAAGCTTTATGAGGACACAATAAGCTGAATGGAAAAACAGGTTTTACTTACAGAGCTGTTGTGGCTTCCCGGACGACTGGTAGCAGTCTCTTAAAGCATTCATCTGACTTTATGAACTTCTGTAGCTCAAACACTTCCAGATCCTCCTCTGATGTCAGCAACACAAAGACCAGAGCAGACCACCGAGCAGGTGAGAGATCAGCTTCAGAGAGACGTCCTGAGCTCATGTAGCTTTGGATCTCTTTCACTAGTGAATCATCATTTAACTCCTTCAGACAGTAGAACAGATTGATTGATCTCTCAGGAGATGGATTTTCTTCAAGTTTGGTCTTGATGTGATCAACTATGTCCTTCTGACAATCAGAGCTGCTTCCTCTGTGTGTCAGCAGACCTCGAATGAGCTTCTGATTAGACTCCACTGAGAGGCCCAGAAGGAAGCGGAGGAAAAGATCCAAGTGTCCTTTGTCACTCTCCAAAGCTTTGTCCACTGTAATCTTGAGCAAATCGATTTCTTTTGTTTCTTTACTCTCTTCTGGTTGCTCAAAAACATTCTTGTTTTCATTTCGGTGACTTACGTATGTAAATAAAGCAGCAATGAACTCCTGAATGCTGAGATGCACAAAGCTGAAAACCGTGCCTAGAAATCTGCTCGTTTCCTGAGTGCACACTCCTGAGTACACCTTTATGTTATTGGGGTCAATTCCACAGTCGTTTAGATCTTGTTCATAGAATATCAAGTTGTTTTTTTCCAGGTGACTAAAGGCAAGCTTTCCCAGTGAAAGAATTCCCTCTTTATCCCACGGAATATCTGAGACACACTTTCTATTGTATTTCTTGTCCCCCTGTACAGTCTGAAAGATCAGAAAGCATGTGTACATCTCCGTCAGAGTCTGTGGAATGTCTTCACTGTCTGTTCCTCCCAAAATCCCCTCAAGTACGGTAGCTGAAATCCAGCAGAAGACTGGAATATGACACATGATGAAGAGGCTTCTTGATCCTTTAATATGATCGATGATTCTGTTGGCCAGACTCTCATCGCTGATTTTCTTTCTGAAGTATTCCACTTTTTGTACATCATTGAAGCCACGCACCTCTGTGATCCGGTCCACATGTTCAGCAGGGATCTTACCAGCTGCTGCTGGTCGAGTGGTTATCCAGATCAGAGCAGACGGAAGCAGGTTTCCTTCAATGAGGTTTGTCACTATAGTGTCCAGTGAAGCTCCCATTGATGCATCAGTCAACTTCACATTTTCAAGGAAAGTCAGAGGAAGTCGACACTCATCCAGGCCATCAAAGATGAACATGACTTTATACCTATCTGTGAATCTCAGTCCTTTTGCTTCTGGGAAAAAATGATAGATGATTTCCCTCAAACTGCGCTCTTTCTTCTCCTTCAGGTTCAGCTCTCTGAAAGGCAGTGGAAATATGAACTTGATGTCCTGATATTCTTTCCCTTCAGCCCAGTCTAGAACAAACTTCTGCACACAGATGGATTTTCCGATGCCAGCGACCCCCTGCGTCACCACAGTCCTGATGCGTTTGTCTTCTTCAGATAACGGTTCGAACATGTTCTTACATTCAATTTGTTCCTCTTGCTCCATCTGATTTTTCTCATTTTTCACACTCGTTTTTTGCTTTTCGATTTGTCTCACCTCATGTTCTTCTTTTATTTGTCCACTTCCACCAGCTGTGATGTACAGATCTGTGTAGATCTTGTTAAGAATGTTGGACTCTCCTTGCTTTGCAATTCCTTCACATACACGATTATACTTCTTACACAGGTTTGATTTGAGTGCACGCTGCTGGATTCCTATTAGCGCATCTAATTATATAATTATAAAACACAAGAAAGACAAATACATTAATTAAATAAATAACTATGTTCTGAAATATTACAGACACTACATTACTACATTTAGTCATACTGTTAAAAAAGTAGAGAAATTAGGGATAGTATTATGAAGGGTTACATATTTTCCCCTCTTAAGAAAGTTCAGGGGCTGTTTGCTACTGTCTAGTGATCTCTTACCTTGGAGTGCATCAGCAAGGTCACCGTGATCCATCATCTTCAAAAAGTATAACGCCATATCAAGAGTTGCTTCTTTAATACTCCACAGATCATCCCTCACATCTCCATAATATTTTGTGTTTTCTTTTCTCAGAAATTTCTTAAACATCTCAAGCTCATGTTTTATAAATACAGTCATTTTATTTTCGAGATCCTTCACAAAACACAGAGAAAATAAAATTAAGAACTATTTTATAATAAACATAATAAAATTTAATTTGATTCTTCATGACTGAAAACACTTCTAAACATAGCAGGCAGGTACATAAAGATTAGACAGAGATGTAAGCAGCGATGTAAAATCTCATATTGATAACAATTAAAAGCATTAACAATTGAGCAAGCCCTTCTTTACTAAATGGTGAATGTAGACCTTAAGTCCAAAACAAAAGCCTTGATTCACTCTCTGTGCACTATCAGGTGTGGTTTATTTCAGAAGTCTCTAGATTATCCTATATGTCTCACAGTTTTAGGTGTACCGGTGCTTCTATGTCTTCATTCATGCAGGCTATTCTATGATATGCCTTAATGGATAAATTAGACATGCTTTGATTCTATGATATGCCACAATGGATAAATTAGACACATCTCCTCATGTGTTTCTAATTCACTGTTCCAGATTGCCAGAGACGGCCAGTACATGGTGGTAGGAGTTTCTTGAATTACATTGAAAATCTCATATGATTCAGTCACACGTGATCTTGTCTGATGGCGTGTCGGAAGCTATATCAGTTTCCGCCTATGTCATGGTCTGTCTCGCAGTCTGTCATTCTCACTTAGAGATCTTGCTCGAGCGTGCACAGTTTTTGGGTTAGCATTTGCTCCTTGCTATAGCTGTGCCTCAAGACAGCTACAAACATATTGGATTTTCTTTTCGTCATTGGATTATATTGAATTCGTTGGATCACTCATCGGACCCACTGGTTATCCAGGATTTTCATAAACACCATTTCCCATCAGTGGAATTGAGGTGAGTGTCTATATTAGAACTCATTGGTTAGCCAGGGCTCTAGTTGGACCGTGTGTACACACCTGTTGCCCGCCCAATTTTTTGTGCCATAGTTGTGCTCTCTGGTGAACCAGGGTGGCATTCATATGTGCGGTTACCGTGACAACCACTATGCCTATTCATCGCAGTACTGCATTTAGTTTTATTTTATTTTCAGTCTTGCATTAAGCCTTTGGTTTACCAGGGTTATCCTGCTATTTGTGCAGATAGCTACGGCTGCCTCATGCTCCATATGTTCAGGTCCTATGGACCTTATGGATGCACATATTCAATACCCTGCCTGTTTGTACATCGAGCACATCAGGGAGGCCCTACTCGATAATTGCCCGGAGAGTAATTTAATTCCTTTGGAGGTTAGGCAACAAAGGGTGGCAAGATTTGAATTTTGAATTTCAGAATTCTCCTGCACCATCCAGAACCAAGTTTCAAATATGTAATAAGTGTTTTGCTAGTAAGATTGAAGGGCCTACAAAGAAGAAACGAGCCCCCTCTATGATACTATACCCCTCTGGACACATTATCTCTAGATTACTGAAGGGCAGGACCATTATGCCCCCCTTGGAGAAGACATCATTGTCACATTCTCAGTCTCAACACTCTGATAGTGATGAGGGTTCAGGCCTTCAAAGTGCTGATTCTTCAGTAGTCTTTTCACTGTAGGATACAATCAAAATTCACCCTAGCTATGGTGAATTTGGACCCACTTCCTCCTGTGTTGGACCCTTCAAACCTATTGGATCATCAAGTCGCATGGCCAGTCACCTAGTTGTCCTGATTTTACGGAAGTGGTAAAATCATCTGCACACACACTGGAAGCAGAATTACATTTACAGCATTTGGCAGATGCTCTTATACAGAGCAATGCACATTTATCACATTTATACATCTGAGCAATTGAGGGTTAAGGACACAACAGTGGCAGCTTGGCAGTGCTGGGGTTTGAAATCATTACCTTCTGAGCAGCAGACCAATGTCTTAAACACTGAGCTACCACTGCCCCACAGAGCCCAGGATAAAGGGCCTCAGACACTTAAACAAGAGCCTCAAGTGTCTTCCTTTTCGCATGTTATGGGTGGCAGATGTCTGACATGCTATCAGAACCGGAAAGTGGTTCACCATGGTGGAATTGAAGGATGCGTATTTCCATATTCCCATTGCCCTGCACCACAGAAGTTTCTTTCAGTTCACATTTCAGGACGAGTCTTATCAGTTCTATGTCCTACCATTCAGCCTTTCTCTTTCTCCCTGGGCCTTCACACAGTGCATTCAGGTGGCACTGGAACCTCTTCAGTGGGAGGGCATGCTGATTCTCCCATATTTGGATGATTGGCTGCTGTGCACCAGATCACCTATGCAAGCTGCCAACAACATACATCATGACGCCACCTTGGGTCTGAAGGTAAACCTCAGCCCCATGCCAGCCAGTGTGCTTCCTGGGTATGCACTTGGACTCCAGGTCAATGAGGGCCAACCTCACAGACGGCAGAAGGCAGGCCTTGTGGAGAACCTTAGCAAAGTTCCAGGTTCATGGCAAGCTGCCTATATAGACTTCCTACTGCTGGCAAGCATTCTCACGGCGGCCTCATCAGTCATTCAACTAGAACTTTTGCATCTTTTCCCATTCCAATGCTAGTTGATAGCCAGATGTTTGTCATCAGTGCACAATCGGGGCACTGTAGTTCGAGTCATGGCCAGCTGCACTGCCTCTGAGAGTCTGGAGGAGGGAGAGGTTTCTACAAAGAGGCATACCAATAACTACAGCTAGGTGTATTTCACATCAACCTTTTGGAGTTGTGGGTAGTACTTTTCACCCTGAGACATTTCATGATTGATCTCTCAGGCCGAAATATTCTGATAAGGACAGACAAGATCACAGTGGTGTTTTTAATCAATGACCTGGGCGGCTGTGGCTCAGGTGGTAGATAGGGTTGTCCACTAATCATAGAGTTGGCAGTTCAATTCCTGGCCCATGTGACTCCACATGCTAAAGTGTCCTTGGGCAAGACACTGAACCCCAAGTTGCTCCCAATGGCAAGCTAGCACCTTGCATGGCAGCTCTGCTACCATTGCTGCATTTTTAACTGCTAAGGTTAAGAAACATCTATATAAGTGCAACATTTACCATTTACCCGGGAGGTACAAGGTCTCTATCCTGTCACCGTGCAGCTGACACAAGCGCTTCTGCGGTGAACACTTCCTGTGTCTCCCTGGTCCACAAATGGCCAGACCTCTTCTCTATGCCTTTCCCCCATTCCACTCCTCTGGTCAGTCCTGAGGCATGTACAGGAGAAGCATCACAGGCTCATTCTAGTGGCCCACTGTTGGCTTAGTTCACTCTTCTATCAACTCTCACAACTGGTCCACCTCAGCCACTGCCAGCTCGGAAGTATCTGCTGTCACAGATGAACCAGGTGCTGTGGCATCCCTGGACAGATAACGTTCTCCCAATGCTCAGCAGGAGTGAGGAAGACTGTCATGAGTGCAATGTCCCCTTCAACACATTGTACTTATGCCAGTAAGTGGAGACTGTTTGTTTCATGGTGTATAGATCGAGCTCTTAGCCCAGATGTCTGTCCCATCAGCATGGTATTGGAATTCCTGCAGTACTTACTGGACATGGGACGTTCCCCAGCCACTCTTAAGATGTTTATGGCAGCGCTGTCAGCCCACCGGGACCTTGTAGGTGTCGATTGGTGCAAATAGGCTAGTGTTGGCTTTTCTTAAAGGAGCTATGCATCTTAAGCCATGAGCATGGATGGTGTATACCCAGTGGAATTTGCAGGTTGTGTTAGACAATTTTGTGTTCAGCACCCTATGAGCCGATTGAGCAAGAAGATATTAGGAGTTTTTCCATGAAACTGCTTTCCTTGTGGCATCCACCAGGAGAGTCGGCGAGTTGCACGCTCTCTCAATGAGTCCACAATGACTCAGGTGGGGGCCACAGGATAATCAGTTTACACTTTGGCTGACCCGGCTTTCCAGCCCAATGTATTGCCAGCTCAGTTCATAAATCAGCCTTTTCAGTTGGTGGTGTTTCAACAGGAGGACCTGTTCTAGTTTTCATCATCAAACTAGACACCTGCCTTTTTTATACTTTTGAAATAAATAACCCCAAATGTTTTCTGAAAAGGTGTAATGGTGGACATCATGGGAAGCAAACAAAGATGATTTAAGTCTTACATTGAAGATGTTGTAGAGAAAGTCTGTAATCTTCTTTTCTAATTTGGCAGTTTTCACAGTAGCTTCAGACTCACAATGATTTCTGCAGTCAAAATAAAATATTTTATTATTAGCAGTTTAATTAAGAATAATAAATGACAGTATTAAATTAGAAAAAAATATACCTTTCCTTGGAATGTATCCCTGTTGTTTTGTCAGTACTAGGCGTATTCTTTAGCTGTCTAGCTGGGGAGGAATTTTGTCTAAAAGAGAATGGAAAAGAGTTTCCATATTACACTGTAATTGTACCAATATTGAAAAAAGGTTTAATGTATTGTTTTCAAAAAAACATCCCACCTGACTAATATGTCCAATAAAAATCAATAAGGAGTACATGTTGTATGTACTCTATATGACCAAAAGTATGTGAACCCCTGACCATCACACCCATATGTGCTTTTTCCCCAAAACTATTGCCACAAAGTCAGAAGTACACAATTGTAGAGAATGTCTCTGTACACTGTAGCATTACAATTTCCCTTCACTGGAACTAAGAGGCCCAAACCTGTTCCAGCATGACGATACCCCTCTGTACAGACTGAACTCCATGAAGACATGGTGTGTTAAGTTTGGAAGTAGGTGGAAGAACTCAAGTGTCCTGCACAGAGCCCTGACTTCAACCCCACTGAACATCTTTGGGATGGCCTGGAATTGTAGCCTTCTTACCCAACATCAGTCCCTGACCTCAACCTCACTAATGCTCTTACAGCTGAATGATCACAAATTCTCACAGCCAAAATCTGGTGGAAAGCCGACCCAGAATATTGGAGTTTATTATAACAGCAAAGGGGGAATAAATATGGAATAGGACATTCAACAAGCATATATGGGTGGGATGGTCAGGGATGAACAAACTTTTGGCCATATAGTGTACTTATAACAGACTGATTTGTTTGTGTTTCATAAAAACAAATAAAAATGAGCAACCAAAAGTGATGGGGATTCTCACAAAGCTATGAAAACTGAACATAGCATTAATAAATTCATTTTATCTAAATGTGATAAAGTTATTTAGCTAAATTGCAATTTAAATGTAACCTTTTTTTTGTGGTCTGGTCAGCACTTTCTTAACTTGATTTTAATTCTTAACAGTTTATTTGAGTTGAATCTAAATTAAAACATTTCTCAAAAACTATGTAAGAGCAGAAAAAACACTTTACTTCTCTGTTGTGATATTAAACTAGTCTCTTCTATACTGATAATATTACCTATCAAAAACATTTAAATACTTACATTTAAGAAGTTTTACTGCACTGGGTAGTAGAGTTATCAATAGGTGTGTCTAAATACTAAAAGCTTAAATCTTTTAACATGCTATTTTAAATAATAGAATAACTCGTATGATTATAAACCTTAGCTCCCCTACAAGGGATGACATACTTTTAAATTCAGTAAAAACCTGGACTTGAGGATGAGATTATTTTGAGAATAGGAAGAGACATTAATACCTCTCCTGGGAGTCTGTTCTCTCATTAAAGTTGATAGATAGTGGCTTTGATTGGTTGCTCTTCAAGGAAAGACATTTGGATACAGGAGACTTTGGCCTTTCATCAGTTCCCCTAAAGAGCACAGAGAAAGGTATTTTATCGAATACATTCTAAAGCAGTTATATGTAATAAATTGTAGTTATTCACACAAAACAAAGATGATTGTTGGATTCAGGAAGATTTGAGATGATGATTCTCTACTGCACATCATGGGCACAGTAAAGATAAAAGCTCCAATTTCCTTTATGTACACATTAAAGTGGACCTCGTGTAGACCTTCATCAGCACCTACCTCCCCAAAAAGTCCAGTAAATCTCACCCTTGCCATTCTCATATTCAACAGGTTGACTACAGAGAGCATACTACTCACCTAAAATTATAAACTGACTGACATATTGGTATTATAATCTAGTAGTATCTTATTACATTATTTGAGTGTTTGCCATGTTCCCATTTGTTTTGTTTGTTTCCTTTTTTTTGTAGATTGTTTAAATTTGTATTAGATCATCCATTCATCCATTTTCTGTATCAATTATCCTTACTGGGTTGCGGGGAACCTGGAGTCTATCCCAGGAAGCATGGGGGACAAGGCCTGGACAGGGTGCCGATCCATCACAGGGCACAATCACACACACATTCACACACTACAGGCAATTTTGGACATGCCAATCAACCTACAATGCATGTATTTGGACTGGGAAGGAAACCGGAGTACTCGGAGGAAACCCCCCAAAGCATGGGGAGAACATGCAAACTCCGTTCACACAGGACTGCGGCAGGAATCAATCGCTCAACCCTGGAGGTGTGAGACAAACGCGCTAACCATTAAGCCACTGTGCCCCGTATTAGATCATCATTATATCATATTTGATTGCTGTAAAATGCTTCGACTTCTTCAGTCTACATATTCTGTCAACTAAAAGGTAAGCATATATGTTCAAAGGTGGTGGATTAGACAGTATTGGGAAAACCCTATAGCAACCTGGAGGCATGGAAGTATGAACTGCATACAAGTAATTTTGACAATATAAATAGGTTGCCCAGCTGATGCTTATAGGATCAACAAGCAGATCCCCTTTTCCCCATAATTACTGACTAAACCAATAAATCCAGCTTCATTCTGGGCTAACTTTCTGAGGATGAGATTATGATGAGCAAGAGGATGAGAAATTAATACCTGAGAGGCTGGTCCACCTTTAACGAGGAGGAAAGTGCAATTTCCTGGGAGGCTGTTCCCTCTTTAAAGTTGATAGAAAGTGGCTTGGACTGATCACTCTTAAAAGACACACAGCTGGCTACAGGAGAACTTCGTCTTTCCTCAGTTCCTCTAAAGAGTAGAGAGAAATGTCTTAGCAATTGTATGTAATATTTAAAGAACATCAACCACACAATCATGGGCATAGTAAAGAGCTCCAAGTTCAAATTGCAGATGACTTCATGTGGACATTAACACACCCTACCTAGCCAAAAAGCTCAGTACATCTCACTCTTAACTTCTTTATATTCTGCAAGGTGAGTATAGAGAGCATCTCAATCAGCCCAAATGATGTTTGTTTATTTTAGTTGTGGATTTTCTTTTTACTTTTTTCCAAGTTTGTAAAACTTGCTATTGAAAAACCATGTCTGTGACTCCTCTGTCTAAGAAAAATCAGGCAACCTCGGAGACATGAACTGCTTGCATATGATTTTACTGATCCACCTACAGGAGCAACACCATCAGGCTCTCCAAGAGCATAGTGTCAGAGATGTCAGCTCCAGATTTGAGCTCCAGCGCTCAGGGCACTCAACAGCGCGTAGCGCAACAGGCAAAGTATTGTGCGTTGTGTTGTGCCACCAGATCCATACGAAGCCTTTGATCCTCATTTTTTGTTTCATGGTTTTTGATCAGGTTTTTGTTCTCATTTATGATTCTCATCTAAGCCCTGTTTTGCCTGTTTGCCGATCTCCTGATCTTTCCCTGTTTTGTGACCTTGATATTGCCCTTCGATTCTGGATTTGTCTGCTTGCCTCTCTTCAATAAAAGCTTTAACTGCACTTGCATCCATCTCCAATTCACGTTACATGACAGCAGTAAAGCAGAGGAGATGTGGCACCAGGATAACCATGTCAGTGCTTAACTCCATCCTTTTTTCTCAGTGGACTTTCCTGATTCCCCCTGAAACATATGATGGATTTTCTGTGTATCTGGGACGTTATCTCCTATAATGCCAATTTTATTTTGCAAGCTTGGTGGACCCCAAACTTGAAGAGAAGCAGTGGCTGTTGTCCTGGCTCACCAGCTCAGTCTGCTGCTGGGCAGAGCTCCTGATTGCCATGAGATCCAGCAGCCTTAGTGGAGTAGCCCAGTTTGTTGGACTTTTAGTTAAATTGTTTGGGTGTCCAGAGTTCAAACCCAACCAAATATTTGTTTGGGGAGGGCCAGCCTGACGGACGAACCCACACGGCCATTCAACTCATACTACAAGAGGGAGCCAGATGCTGACAGGGCAGCCTCCACAGCCCAGCTCCAGACTGAGGCCGACAGGGCACCCTCCACACCCTATCTCCAGCTGGAGGTCAATGTATCAACCTCATCTCCAGAGCCCCAGTGTGAGACCGATGAAGTGGTCATTGAGCCTTAATCCTGATAGAGTTCAACAAGGGGACCTCCCATGTTCAGTTCCAGTTACAGGTTGACGGCACAGCCTACCAAGTCCTGTTCAAGCCAGAAGCCGACGAGGAGCAAGCATGTTCCTGCTAGACGCCGGTTCCTGTCATGCCATGCTCCTGTCTGAGGTACACAGCATGGCCTCCCATGCCATATTCTTGTTTGAGGTAAATGGCACAGCCTCCCATGCCATGTTCCTGCCAGTAGCCTATGGTATGGCCTCCCATGCCATGTTACTGCCAGAGGCTAACAAGATGGCCGACCACACAATGTTCCAGTCAGAGGCCGACAAGACGGCCCAAGAAGCCATGTTCCTGTCTGAGGCCAATGAGACAGCCCACCAAGCTTTGCTCACACCTGAGCCGATGAGACAGCCCACCATCGGGCTGTCCAACACCAGTGTGGACATTTTGCCCAGAGAGCCAGGACTGACAGGGGGGATTGTTCTTGTTGGGGGGGGGGCTGATACATAATGGCCAATGGGGGAATTTCGCAAGGACATCAGAGTTATACCCCTACTATTTTATGAGAAGTGTCCTGGGAATTTTAATGATGACAAAGCGTCAGGACCTTGGTTTAACGTCTCATCTAAAAGACAGTGCTTTTACAGTACAGTGTCCCCGTCACTATATAGGGGCATTAGGACCCACACAGACCACATGGTGAGCACCCCCTGCTGGTAATCACTAATACCACTTCCAGCAGCAACCTTCGTTTTTCAGAGGAGGTCTCTGTGTCCATGTACTGTCCAAAATTTTCAATGGCCAAACTGGCCAGTAAGTTACAATTAGTAGTAGAATCACTCATTATTACAAAGCACAGATCCACTGCATGCATTACAATGAGGCTAACAATTCTATCTGTCAAGCTGTTGCTAAAGATGTGTCTGTGAATGCAATTATGATGAGCAATGAGGAAGACAACAATACCTTTCCTGAGAACCTGTTCCCTCTTTAAAGTTGATAGAGAGTGGCTTAGACTGGTCACTCTTATAGGACACACAGCTGGATAAAGGAGAATTTGGTCTTTCTTCAGTTCCTCTAAAAAGTAGAAAGAAGTATGGTTTAGCAATTGTATGTAATAATTTCTAGTTATTCACACAAAACAAAGAATTGATTATTGTTGGCTTCAGGATGACCTGTGGTGATCATTCTCCATTGCACAACAACAGTTTATTATGTGTATGCTCTGGGTTTCTATGCAGTTTTCCCCCAATCCTGAGGTAGCGGGTACTCTTCACCACTCCCAACCAGTAACTTTAGGCACAGATTGGCAGGGGTTTATTCTGTTACAACCTGGTGTACGAGTGTTTGGGTCCCAATCTGGAAAGGAGTGCATAGTTTGTAAGGCCCTAGGGGCAAATGTGTTTGTGGGTAAATCTTGAGAAGATGCAGAAGAGTATGCATGGGAGTCAAGCAGGACAACTTCTCAAGACAGGCACTATTTAGGAGATACTTCTAGTTCTGAATATGAAAAGTAAATAAAAGTCACAAAACAGTGGATAGCAGGGTGATGACCTGTTTCACTCCAAATTACTGCTGGATACAATGGTCAGAATTCATCCCTAGTGTCATAGCCCCTGCTTTACTGCTCCGTCGATGTCAGTATAGATGAGTTTATTTCTGGCCACCAGAATTACTCATGAACAAGAGAAATGCTTTTGTTCAATGGCCAAACTTGCCAATAAGTTCCAATTAATAGTAGAATCACTCATTATTACAAAGCACAGCTCCCCTACATGACAAAATTCTAAATTCAAAAATTCAAAACTGAACGTTACAATGAGGCTAACAATTCTATCTGGCAAGGTGTTGCTAAAGATGTGTGTGAGAATGCAGTTATGATGAGTAATGAGGAAGACAACAATACCTTTCTTGAGAACCTGTTCCCTCTTTAAAGTTGATAGAGAGTGGCTTAGACTGGTCACTCTTAAAGGACACACAGCTGGTTTCAGGAGAATTTGGTCTTTCCTCATTTTCTCTAAAGAGTGGTGTAAAGAAGTAGGGAGAGAGAAGTATGATATAGCAAACTTGGTTACCAAATGGTTGTTGACTTTAGGAGGATTTGTGGTGATCATTCTCCACCGCACATCAGCAGCACCCCCATGAGCACAGTAAAGACCTCCAAGTTCCTCTGAGTGCACATTTCTGAGAACCTCATGCATATTCTCAATGTTCCATACCTAGATAGAGAGCCTGGAAAAACTCACCCTTTCCTTCCTCACTGTATTCTACAGGGTGTACATGGACACTTTACTCTGGCTTCCAGTTACAGAATCGAGTTTAGTTCAAACTAAAAACTGTGAAGCAGCATTTAGCTTGTAGGCTGTTCAAATCTGGAATCAGATCCCAGAAGATGTTAGATGTGCTATAAATGTAGCTATTATTAAATCTATATTAAAACCAATAAAGATAAGATTTTTTTCACATATACACCTAAACTGTTAGGACTTATAATTTACATCTATATTGCAGTATATCCTTTGCACTACACTCTCATCCAATCTAATTATCAAAGGTGATTAAGAAGCTCTTAACAGATGTTCCATGTGAAAAGGACGTTAACTCTTTGATTTATTAGTAGTTCAGACTGTTTTAATTGCTTTTTAATATTTGTTTAATTGGTTATTAATCAATAAAGTTGTCTTATTATACTGAAGTGAATGACATAAGAAATGTCCACAGGAACAATTAACATTTGCAAAATCTTGGACTAATATGGGTTTGAAAATCCCACTGTACCAACAGATTTCACATCCAAATGACACCCTCTGCTGTACTGATCCAATCACTTCAGTGTAGGAGAGTTCATTTCTGACCACTAAAATAGAGATATGCAACACACATGTATAGGCTAACATCTGTCTTAGCTATTATATAAATGTTTCAATTTATATAATATCTTATGAATGTGTGTGAGGGCAATTGGTGGTTTGCAAAATGCAAACCATTTTTTTTTTCAAATGGAACGTTAGACTGCTAATACAGTAAATGTTATTTGCTGTAATGTAAGTAGCAAATAAATCTGGTTCACTTACCTTTGATGTTTACATTGGCCCTCAGATAGACTTGTTTCAGTGGTTCTGATTTCCTCAAAATCACCCGACATTCTCTCAGGAAGTCAAATGTCTGTTTCACTCTTAATCCTGGTAGGAATTCAATAGGAGAGTATAAAATGGCTAGCTAATCAAATTAGCTTTTGCATATATACAATAGACAAAAGGTTCTCAACCCTGGTCCTGGAGAACTGCCTGTATTGCACATTTTAGTGTTTTCTCTGCTCCCAACAGACCTGATTCAATTAACCATCTAATCAATTAATCAAGATGGCAATGCATGAACTAAGATTCAATAGTAGCAAACTAACCAGCTAATTCAAGCAAGCTAAAGCACAAGATCTGCTTTTTGACATCCATTGTTATAAGCAGCATACGAATACAATTTTATTGAAAATGTTGTTAAAGTGGGCACACGGTGGCTTAGTGGTTAGCACGTTCGCATCACACCTCCAGGGTCTGAGATTTCATTCTCGCCGGGGCCATGTGTGTGTGGAGTTTGCATGTTCTCCCCGTGCTGCGGGGGTTTCCTCCGGGTACTCCGGTTTCCTGCCCCAGTCCAAAGACATGCATGGTAGGCTGATTGGCGTGTCTAAAGTGTCCGTAGTGTATGAATGGGTGTGTGAATGTGTATGTGATTGTGCCCTGCGATGGACTGGCACCCTGTCCAGGGTGTACCCCGCCTTGTGCCCGATGCTCCCTGGGATAGACTCCAGGTTCCCCGTGACCCTGAAAAAGGTGTAAGTGGTAGAAGATGGATGGATGTTGTTAAAGTTGAAAGAGTTTGCTCTTTCACCTACAACTTGCTAACTGCTGATGTTCACATTGAGGTGCAATAAAGTTTTGCCTTTTTTTCATAACACTTCTGTAATACTGAGGAATGGCAGCAGATAAAACTGTATACTACTGTACTAAATGCAAGACAAGATACTCTCTACGGCCTTGTTACTACAGTGCATCCGGAAAGTATTCAGTGTTTCACTTTTCCCACATTTTGTTATGTTACAGCCTTATTCCAAAATGGATTAAATGCATTATTTTCCTAAAAATTTTACAAACAATACCCCATAAGGACAGCATGAAAGAAGTTTGTTTGAAATCTTTGCAAATTTATAAAAAAATAAAAAACAAAAGAAGGACATTTACATAAGTATTCACAGCCTTTGCCATGACATGAAAAATTGAGACCAGGTGCATCCTGTTTCCACTGATCATCCTTAAGATGTTTCTACAACTTGATTGGAGTCCACCTGTGATTAATTCACACCTGTCTATATAAGGTCCCCCAGTTAACAATGCATGTCAGAGCACAAACCAAGCCATGAAGTCCAAGGAATTGTCTGGAGACCTCCAAGACAGGATTGTATCGAGGCACAGATCTGCGAAGGGTACAGAAACATGTCTGCAGAATTGAAGGTCCCTATGACCACAGTGGCCAAAAAGGTGACCAAAAACCCAATGGTCACTTTGACAGAGCTCCAGTGTGTTTCTGTGGAGAGAGGAGAACCTTTTAGAAGAACAACCATCTCTGCAGCTCTCCACCAATCAGGTCTGTATAGTAGAGTGGCCAGTCGGAAGCCACTCCTCAGTAAGGCACATGACAGCACGTCTGGAGTTTGCCAAAAGGCACCTGAAGGACTCGCAGGCAAGGCAAAGACAAAGATTGAACTCTTTGGTCTGAATAGCAAGCGTCATGTCTGCATGAAACCAGGCACCAGTCATCACCTGGCCAATACCATCCCTACAGTGAAGCATGGTGGTGAAAGTATCATGGTGTGGGGATGTTTTTCAGCGGCAGGAACTGGGAGACTAGTCAGGATCAAGGGAAAGATGAATGCAGCAATGTACAGAGACATCCTTGGTCCATCCTTGGTTCATCTTCCAACAGGACAACAACCCTAAGCACACAGCCAAGATAACAAAGGAGTGGCTACAGGACAACTCTATGAATGTCCTCTGGTGGCCCAGCCAGAGCCCAGACTTGAACCCGATTGGAGAGATCTGAAAATGGCTGTGCACCGATGTTCCCCATCCAACCTGATGGAGCTTTAGAGGTCCTGCAAAGAAGAATGGGAGAAACTGCCCAAAAATAGGTGTGCCAAGCTTGTAGCATCATTCTCAAAAAGACTTGCAGCTGTAATTGGTGCCAAAGGTACTTCAACAAAGTATTGAGCAAAAGCTGTGAATACTTATGTACGTGTGCTTTTTTGTTTTTTATTTTGAATAAATTTGCAAAGATTTCAAACAAACTTCTTTCACATTGTCATTATGGGGTATTGTTTGTAGAATTGTGAGGAAAATAATTAATTTAATCCATTTTGGAATAAGGCTGTAACATAACAAAATGTGGGAAAAGTGAAGTGCTGTGAATACTTTCCGGATGCACAGTATTTTTTTGTATGTTTAGAGTGTCATATCCTGTTTTTAGAAGCAGCTTTGGATACACTTTGAATGTGTATTGAGTTGCTATTCACAACCATCTGATTGAGCTGTGATGACAAAGGGTGCTGCACAATTCAAGTTATAAAACAGGGCTCTACAGTGCCACCATTTCACTCGCATTTGCGACTCAAAAGTTCTTTGTGCAACTGTGAATTAATATTTAGGAGCACTGGTGCGAGTGACCTGTTTGGAGTTGTATAATACAATCGGGATAAAAACTACAACTCCAAAATGCATCTACACCACGCAACAGTTACTTTCACACTGCTTTTCATCTCCTCAGTCAACCGAACAAGTGTGGAAATACTGCAGAGAAGCCATTATGATGACAAGAGCAACTCTGTACATCATCTGCTTCAACTTCCCGATCTCACAACCGGCATCATTTATTGATCCCGCAAAATGACCTGCACCTGCTACTGTGACCTGTTCGTGTAGAGACAGCGGTAAATTAATAATAATGTTAAAGCAACAAGGTGGGTTTAATTCAAACTTCTTTATTAAATAATTCCTCACCAATCATAATCAAGAGTAGCAACTGTTCAGTCTGTAAACATACAGTACACTGCCGCTCTCCTTCACCAACTCTTATAGAGAGCGTATTCACTTCACTTAAACTCAGGGTTGCCAGATATCACTAGATAAGTCAACTCAAGTGTCCATGTTTTGGTTTAACAACCCCCCAAAAAATGAATATTATCAGCAGACATGGCAACACAGTACTGGGGAACCGATCTAAAAGGAATAACTGATAAACAAACAAACAGAAAACTACTGAAATGTAAAGACAGAAAATATGCTTAGTTATATAAAATATAAATAAATAAAATAAATAATTTAATATAAAAAATAGATATTATAATAACTTCATAAAATATATATAAAATGAGAAATGAAACAATGTTTAATTTCTATGGGTTGTATTTAATATCAATTTGACATGAAAGCTATTAGCCTTTTTCCTAATATGGATCATTTAGTGTTAAGCTACTTTTAATTAGGACTATTTAAGATATTTTAAAATAAATATTTTATGCTTGTTTATTTATCAATTAACCAACAGTATTCCTTATTGATATTATTTAAACTCAATTAACAGTGACCATGAGCAGAGAGCTTACATTTAACTGCTTATGACCTCCTGATTAAAGCTTAAACAAAAAAAGATTGGTATCTGGATCGGTATCGGCTGTAAAAATCCTGATCAGTGCATCAGTAATGAACACCGTTAAACTAAATCGCTTCGCATTTGACGGGTAAATGAACTCAGCCAATCACATCCTATATGAGATTATTCAGATATCTACACAATATACACAGAGCGGTTCGAGAACTGACTCCAGCCCAGAACCATGACAGTGGAAATGTCTAATAGTGTAGCTTTAAATATATTTAAGAGGAGCAGACTTCAAACACTGAACATTGAGGTTTATTGCAATCGTTTACAAGGTGGAACAGGTTAATGGTAGTTTTTTGCATACAGTCTGTAAAATTAACTGAAAACATTACATTTAGTTTATCAGAAGGTAAATTAATGTGACTTGGCTCACACTATGTTCCTAAATTCTGTCATAATTGACCAGCTCAAGTTTTCTCATGCCTACTTGTGTGTTATTTTGTGGCACATTAATGTTACCATCTCTAAAAAACTAAGCTTCAACCGTGTTCCTAAGTTTTTGACTGTGCTCCTAAATTTTTGTAATATTTTATTTTAGTAAGAAATTGTTACCATAGAGCCCTGCAAAATGTTCTTCTGTTTCTAATAATATACACTATATGGCCAAAAGTATGTGGACATCTGACCATTACACCCATATATTCTTGTTGAACATCCCATTCCAAAACCATGGGCATTGATATGGAGTTATAATGCACTCATCTCTTCTGAGAAGGCTTTCCTTTAGATTTTGGGGCATGGCTGTGGGGATTTGTGTTCATTCAGCAACAAGAGCTGAGGTTGAGGTCAGGCACTGATGTTGATGTGAGGAGACTCCAGTTCTAGTTCATCCCAAGAGTGTTCAGGTAGAGTGTCTCGAGAGACACTTCAACCTTCTTCAAATCTTCAACCACCATGTCTTAATGGAGCTCACTTTGTGCACAGGGGCATCGTCATGCCAATTATAATGCAAATTATAATGCTACAACATACAAAACATTCTATATAATTGTGTGCTTTTATCTTTGTGGGGAAGAACCACATATGAGTGTGTCCACATACTTTTGGCCATACCGTGTATTTCTACCAGAGAGAGCTTTAAATTGTGATTATATGGTTTGATAACTCCTATAAGAAGAAGAAAATGCAAAATATCACATAAATGTTGAATATTAAACCAATTTTACCACAGTCTCAAAATGGCTTCTGGGCCTTGCGTACTTTGGAACTATAAAAGTCTTGGCTTGTTTACATAAAACTGGACGTAACTGGATAACCCAATTAATCCTGTTAAATATTATCTATGCATTTACAAAAAGAAACATGATGTAGTTTTATATAACTACTCAGTTTTCTTGGTTTGGCCCAACGCTCAGCTAACGGTTAAACTATTTTACTGTATTTTTACAGTTAATATAAGGTATAAGAGGGAGATACTAAACTTGTTTAAAGTGATGAGAGAAGAAAGAGAAGATAGGGATAAGAGATAGGGATAGGAGAAAAGGAAGAAATAAGAGAAAAGAGAGCACACTGGGATGAAAGAGAGAGAAGAGGAACAGATGACAGACTTCTAGAAAATACACTGGGGGTTTTTTTTTATCACTAATCAAATCTGAATACACATGTCAGAATAACTTTATTTTATACCAATATAAAACACAGACATGACGTCTCTCGCCCCTCAAAAAGGTACTTTTTGCTCATGATAAACAGGAAGGAACATGTTCAGCATCAAGCTCACGGGTGCAATTTTGGTTTCAGTATGCAGATATTAACACCCCTTTCCCCTCACCCTGATAAAAAGGCGGGAATGTACAAGGAAGTCTTGGAGATAAAGCCATATTTGTAAGCTGTGCTTCACATTAGAGCTACCAATTTATTTTTTTTACTGGCCAAATGCAAGCTGCTGTTGATCAGATCTTTTGCCTTTCAACAAATGCTCTTAAAATGAAAAATATAGCTTTAGAAAAACCAGATGCAGACCTGACTCCCCACACACACACTGCCTGTGGTGCAAGTGGAACCACAACCCAATACTACACCTGCTGTTTCATAATTACTGCACCTGCATTCGGCTTGGTTACATTTACATTTATGGCATTTGGTAGACACCCTTATCCAGAGTGATTTACAGATGTGTTCTATCAATAAATACATCCCATTAACCAACAGTATTCCTTATTGATATTATTTTAACTCAATTAACAGTGACCATGAGCAGAGAGCTTACATTTAACTGTTTATGACGGACCTCCTGATTAAAGCTTAAACAAAAAAAGATTGGTATCTGGATATCGACTGTAAAAATCCTGATCGGTGCATCAATAATGAACACCATTAAACCAAATCGCTTCGCATTTGACGGGTAAATGAACTCACCCAATCACATCCTATATGAGATTATTCAGATATATACACAATAAACACAGAGCGGTTCGAGAACTTTAGAAAAAGTCCAATACTGGAGTACACTTCTCCTGTTTGGGCAGCGCTACTCAAATTCTTTGTGTAAGAGCTTAAATGTAATAAAAGAACATGTTGTGGAATCACTGGACATATCCACACTGCACACTTTAGAGTAGAGAAGAGTGGAAGTCACTTAAAATAATATGACCAGTATTCTACTGTATACAAGATGTCCTTTCCATATATTTTCACCTCCGCAGTTAAAGTGACCGCACTGCTTATTGACACTATGCTTAATATGCAACTTGCACAACTTTTGAGTCACACCAAAAGACATCAGTCTTCTTTTTTACCCAGGGCTTTTAAAATAAATTATTCCTTTCTTGATATCTACATTTGCTCTTACAATAAGGTAATATGTTTATTTGAATGGTAAACTGAAATCTATTTGACTTTTACATATTTACAGACTTTAATTTATTTAAAAATAAAAAACATCTGAAGATTTATATTTAAGTGAAAGTATAGGTTATGTGCCAAAATCGTACTCGATAAAAATTAACGTATCCACCCAAACATGTACTCAAGTGAAAGTCAAACTGCTAAATATTAAGTACTCAAGTATTACAATGTATAATAATAATAATAATAATAATAATAATAATAATAATAATAATAATAAAGTAAATGTTTTTTGACTGATGAAACTTTTTACTTTTAACCCATAAGCTATTTACTTTTTAACCATCGAGCTGGTTGTGTGGTATGCAGGAGCCCATTCGCTGATGTCGATGCAGTGTAGTCTTTGTCAGGAAAATAAAATGAAATAAAAAATGTAAGGAGTCAAATGTAAGTTTTGTTGCTTGGAAATGTAATAAGAGTACAAGTGTACAACTTCAGTAACATTGATGTAAAATATAAATATGTTTTAAAAATATTAATTATAATAATGGAGTGCAATTACTCATGTTGCTATTATGTGAGAATATTAGCATTATATTTATAAATGTGGAAAATGTTAGTCTTACGGGTTTTGTCCTTTGGTTCTCCTTTGCAGGTTACATCATTGCCAAAAATGATTTCCACAAAAATATGAGTTGTGTTAAACCTAACACGTGTTGTCTATTGTGCTGCTGTAAAAGAGTCACAGGCTTGGAAGCTTCTTCCCTGTTCTTGTTCAGCTCCTGTAAATGATTTATAGGACACCATTTTGAACGTTACTGATCTCTGAACCGTACAAAGTGAAGCGCCTTCACTGCACACCTCACTACTCACACCTCAAACTGTGTGCAGAAACATCAACATCGGCATCATCATTAAGCACAAAGTCTTTTCTTTCCCATGTCGAAATCTAACTGTTAACAGATTTTCCCTGTGATTGTTGTATATGTTTTATAAAATCTAGCCTAGTCATGGCGTTTGCTCGGGTTGTGTGTGCGCATCTAATTCTAAGATTAACAAAAAAAGGTTCAAATTCGTCAGACTGGAAAATCAGTTTCACTTCATCTATAGGATATTTATTCATCACTGGCACGATGTTGTTTATATGGGACATAAATACATTAGGAAACAGAAAGAGATAACATTACCGCATTAAGGGTGAGTCCGTTATTCTGCTGCAGTTTACTTTCACTTTCTACTTTAACCCTTCAGTGTTCTTCATGCTGAAGTCCCTCTGCCTCACCCCACCGCGATGATACTTTAATCTGAAACTATGTGATACATGCTTGTTTTCCCTAATAGCAGGTGAGCTAGTAGTACAAACACTAAATAGAATAAACGAAATGCTGGGAGAGTGGGGAGAGCGGGGTAAGTTGTCAAACTGCTCATCCTGCCAATACCAGAGACACCACCTTTAATATTAAATAGCTTAAAATAGTTTTTGTGTGATTTCATGTTCTGTGGTTGCTTTTCTGTTTCCATGTGGTCAAAGACACTCAAATCTGAAGTAAGCACAATATTCTTATTGCTGACCGTCAAAAATTCACACTTAAGATCTGTATCCTGTGTTTATATGTTTCTGTTCAGCTGCAATGTCCACTGTTAAAAGCGCTGTACAAATAAAATTTGATTTCATTGAAAAATGCCACTTAACATTTTATACTTATTTAAGGTATGAATTTTCAACATTGTATTTTTTTCACCTTGTCTCTCAATAATTTTAACACACACCCACCAGCTACCTTTCTGCTATCATATAATAGCTACCAAGTGGGGAGGGTGAAGGGTAGCACATGCTTCCTCCAAGACATGCGAAGGCAACCATATCTTTTCACACAGCTGCTCATGCTGTGTCACAGGGTAGCGTAACACACTCAGAGGAAAGCGCTGTCCACCCACTTCCACATGCGTGAGCTCACAGATGACCGCGATTGGCTTGGGGAGAGAGAGTATGCCCCTCCCACTCAGAGAGCTTGGCCAGTTTTACTCTCTTGACTCCCAGTCATGGACAACAGTGACATCATCAGAATTTGAACTTGTGATTTGGACGATATGGCAAAACCTTTTGCAGCAATCAGGGGCACAAATTATTTTCAGAGGTAGTAGAGGAAAAAATAAAGAGGCTTTTGAAGCTGCAGTCCTGTAATAATGTAGTCTTGGGGTCTAGCCACAATTAGCACATATCAGTATCAATTTGTCAAGTTGGGCAAGTTGAGCAATTTGTCAAGTTGGGCACATGTGCCAAAATGTCCTGGTACAAACTGACACAGAGCTTTCTCAACAATCATTATGACATTGTGTAATGAACTACTGGGTCGGAAGGTCATGAGTTCAACTCCCACTGCTGAGCCTTTGAGCAAGGCCCTTAACCCTCAACTGTTTAGTTGTATAACTTAGATAAATGTAAGTTGCTCTGGAACAGGGCGTCTGCCCAGTGTGATAAAAGGAAATCTGCTAAATGTGTACATGCCCAGCTCTTAACATTTTGGTTCTTGTATTCATCTTACTCCAGAAAAAAAATTATTCAGAACATCACCTTGGTTACACAACATGACGGGACATATTTATATTACCAAGAGGATGTTAAGATGATGTTCTGGATTATTTTTGTATGTTATTTCTGTCACGATTCCCCCTTGAAGCAGCGTGCTCTAAGCGCGAATGCGCGAGCACCTGCTTTTCCGCTGTTGACCGTAGTGACATTGGGACACGTGTGTTTTGTTTATTTCTGTCATTTCTCCTCCCTGTTCCGTCATTGGCTGGGAATTCACGTGGGTCTGAATTGCTCTCAGCTGATAGCAGTTGAGACGCTGATCATGTCGGCATATATAGCGTGTGCCTCCCAGCACACAATGCGGAAGATTAATAAGTCGTAAGTAAATGTTTAGCGTTAGTTTAGTTCGCGTCATAGTCATAGTCATAGTCATAGTCATAGTCAGTTCGCGCTGGATATCCGCTTCCAGTTCATCGTCATAGTTTGTTTCTTGTTTTGGTTATCGACCTAGATTCCTGCCTAGCCCCGTGTATACCTGTTTGCCAATCGCCTGACCTCTTGTCTGTTCATGAATTACGTTTTGGATCACGTTTTGGATTTGTCTGCCTGCCTGTCTCTTTAAATAAACAACTGTTATCCTGCACTCGCATTCCCCTTATCTCTGCTTCGTATCTCTGCTACGATGTGTGACAATTTCTTTCAATGAAACAATTATATGTGGGCAAAATGTAAAATAGGTCATTTTCATGAACATAAAAGAACATAATAGTTCATAAGCAAACAAATGCAATAAGGTTTATATACGTTTTAAACAAACACGATGCACACAATCAAGACAGCAGGAAATCTAAGAATAAATACTAAATACTAGTCTCGCTAAACACTTAATGTTCAGAAACACTTCTTTAATTTGGTCCAGAGCAGTTTCTCTTCTCTCTGCAATTCTCTCGGTTTCTGTGGAATTTATTTGAGGAGGTAATGCTGATTACAAACCTACTCTGAATAAATTTTCATTTGTGGTTCATGATAGATAAATGCTTTTTCTACGTTGAGTCAAAGTTGGATATTTATATCAGGTTTGACTGTGGTTTAAAATCTGATACCTGGTACCTTTAATTATGAAGTCATATAAATCTAAATATGTTCTCCACCTTGTGTGCACAGTTTGCATGTTCTCCCCATACTTCAGGGGTTTCCTCCTGTTTCCTACCCCAGTGCAAAGACAAGTTTTAGGCTGAATGGCATTTACAAATTGTCTGTAGTGTGTGAATGTGTATGTATGTGTGTCTGTGTGTGTGTGTGTGTGTGTGTGTGTGATTGTGATTGTGCCTTTTGATGGGTTGGCCCCCTGTCCAGTGTGTCCCCCTCCTTGTGCCCGATAGGCTCCAGGCTCCAAGCGACTCTGTGTAGGATACGCAGTATGGAAAATGGATGGATGGAGAGATACAAAATAAACGTACATATGTCTCCAGTATCAGTAAATATGAGAAATAAGCAACTTTTAAAAAGCCAAACAAAATTGATTATTTCTCAAACATGCTGCAATGCTGGATTCTGCATCAAATCAAACTCTTTTTTTCGAAATTAACTAGCTTTTATTATTTGTTTTACTTTTACTCACAAATGAATATTTATTCGTTGAACTTTTAGTCTATATTTTATGTTATATTGCTATTTTTACACCACTATAAATTATTTCATTATTACTATTTGTCCATTTTATTATTTTACTTGTGTCACCCTAATCCAGTCTGAAAATCTTCCTGTTCCAAACACATTTACAGTTAAGCCTGTTATTTTTAGATTTCGGGGACGGTATTGCACTTCTATTGCACCTGATTCAGGACCAGTATTGCATTGCATTTATCCATCTTTCTTTCTTTTTTTTCTTTCTTTTAGTGTTAGTGTTACTGTAAGTGTCAGGGTTAGTATTAGTGTTAATGTTAGATTAGTGTTAGTTTATTAGTATTACTGGGATGCTCCAGTAGGTGGCAGTGTGCATGTCTGGTATCCAGGCGCTGACAGCAGTAGAAGAAGCGCGCGCGGTAGTTTTCCTGACTGGATTTCTGATCTTTCAGACCCAGCTTCTTCATCTCTTCCCGAAATCATTTCTCTCAGGGTTTTCCAGAGAATATTGGATTTAATCTGCTGTAAAATAAATAAAAGTGTCTGTATGTGAGGTGTTTCACTACATCGTGCTTTAAAGCTCGAGGTGAGTGAAACTGGAGCTTGCTAACTGAGCTGTTCGGCTAACGGATAGCGGCTAAATCCCAAATGCCTCCAGATTCCCCGTGGAAGTGCACTAGATCTGATTATAAAGACTTCTTATACATTATCTAGTGCACACTGTAGAGGGTCTGTGATATTTGGGATGGAACCTTAGTCAATTGTTTCAGGTAGTCAAGCCCTGAGGTAACTTTTTTCAAGATAGATCCGTGTCGAATTTTCTGGGGGTTTTTTATTGGGAAGCTCATTTCTTTTGTACATTTGACACTTTATCGAATTTAATACATCTAATAGAATTTATTAGCGTTTCATTATTCTTCTGTATCATCAATTTCTGACGGTTTTAGGGTGTGTCAGCTCTCTTAGTTTACAGAATATATTAATTATAATATTTTCACTATGATGTTTTCTATTGAAAAAAGTAATAATAAGGAAATGTTACATTAAGGCTCGAGGATATGATAATATAATATCAATATTATGATAAATTATGTGACAATAGACTTTTGTGAGATATCACTGATATTATGAAACCCTCATAGAAGTTGTAATGGTTTTAAAGGGAATTGTACTGGTTTTAATTGGTTTTAATGGTCCCTGTGGGTCTCTGCTGGTAATTTTTTGCCTTCTATTGGTGGCATGTTATGTCTAGTGGATACCATTAAGGACCCGTAATGTTTTGTTGTCATTGGTTGGTTGTTTTTTGGTTACCTGATGGTTTCTAATGGTATTTGTAGTGTAAACCATTAGAATTTCTATGATGGTTTCCATTGGGGTTGTTTTTTTTCAGCTGGGATATTTTTGTCTTGGAAACCACCCATATTCCTGTGAGAAGTTAGGAGGACGTTCTTGTCATTTCTGCTAGTGCAGTTACAATAGAGTTTAATAGGAGAACAGTTTAAACAAAAATGCTAGAGAGTCATTTTTTTCCATCGACGCTTTCATTTTCCAGCGATGTTCGGCATCATATTAATGAGAAATCCAGCGTAGAAGTCGTGGAGATGTTCGCGTTAATGCGGTCCCAGAATGCAGTGCTGTTTTACATCTCCGCTTGAGTTATGGGTTATGGAAGGTACTCGGCTCAGCTAGTTAACGATCTACGAGATGACCAAGTTGAAGCTTTGGAAGCTGATCTGTAGCTGAAAGAACGGAACATAATAAAGGACTAAAGCGCCACTGCATCGTTCTCTTTAGGGAGAGATGAAGATAGAGCTAAATCACACTGCACCGCTATCAGCAGATAGTCGAATGGCATTGTGGGTAATTTAAGAAATTGTTAACCCAAGTGAAAATAAGCCAACATATCCCTGAAAGAAGTCTAAACATCAGGACACTTTTGAAAATCACATGTTAAGTATGAAGAGCTTCAAGGGAATGTTTTATTCTTAGTGGTTCTGGATGGTTTGTCTAATTGCCTTGTTATTTCACGCAAGAAGAATGGTCCTCACTGTATGTTCTGGTGATTTTTTTAATAGTATCCAGAAAATCCCTAATAGAAGCACAGCGTAATATGATGAAAACCATTACAGCTGATTCCAATTAAAATCCAGTATGTGATGGAAACCATCAGAGATGTTCCCTAATGCATTGTAATGTTATTATTTGTATTTATTTATTTGTTTTTTTGTTTGTTTGTTTTCTGAAGGACTAGCGGGGAAACCATGAAGCCATGCTCACTAGCGGTAAATATTCATTCTCCATAAGATGTTTTCAGTCTCTAGTGAAGATTTCTAAACAGTCATGTAATGATGTGTATGCTAATTGGTGGATTCTTCTTCACATATGGTTTGCTTCGCAAGGGCAAGAACATGCAGCTAAACGAGGACACCTGTGAAAGCAGCATGCACAACGAACTGAAAATTATCTACATTAAAGAAGAAGAACCTAACGATGACGAGTACCTCTGTGAGAGCAGTCTGAGTCTAAATAACACTCTTCATGATTCTGCATCCTGTTTTTAGTTGAACCTAAACGTTCATGCTAGCAAGTGTCTCTTGTGGTTTGTCAGTTGTGGCTGTGGCCTGTGCAGATTTTTTTTTTCCTGATGAAAAACAGTAATAGATATATATAGCTTCTAAAGCTGGCTAATAAAACACAAATGAAATATCACACAAATATTTGATTTACACGTTGTCAGATTAGCTAAGTGTACTAGCTACGTACACTCTCCAAAGGCACCAACAATCTCTGCTACTTCCTTCCAAGCTTTATTTTTTCTTTGTAATGTATCTGTACACATTTGATAATTGTACGTAGGAACAAAAGTTGTGAGCAAGGAACTGAAGAAACGCTGCACTACACGTAACATAAGATTGATCCGAGAAATTATTTTAGATAAAGTTCCCTACATGAGTTTTAATATTACACAACACTGATTTCAGAGATATGGTCCAGTGTGTAGACGTAACTGATTTAGGCCTAAACAAAGTAAATATCAATAAAAAAAAAACTCTTTGCTTAAAGTAGATGTTACTGTGCATGTTGGTCGTTTACATCCCCGATACTGCCAAGCTGCCACTGTCTGGCCATTGAGGAAGACCTTTATCCCTTTCTGCTCCAGGGGGCTGTATCATGGCTGACCCTGCACTCTGACCCCAACTTCCTAACAACCTTGTCAGATATGAAATCTGTGCAAATCTTTTCTGATAATAAAGACTATCTTCATTTTCCTTCATTCTCATCCAAAGTCCAATCTGTGCTTTACCACACTCAAGCCAGAGGTGATGGGGTTTGTGTGTGGAAACCCAATCCATGAAACTCATTACAGAGTTCCTAATTTGGAACTCTGTAATGAGGGTTTGCATCTGAGCACATGATTTTTATGCACTGTCTTGAAGCCATTTAAGCAAAAATCGCCTTTAGATAAAATGTGTACAGACTGTTTTGTGTATTTGTGTTTAATAATTCACTCATGGTAGATACAGTGTTTTGATGTAATATAAATATTCTTATTGAGGTAGTGAGAGAAGTAGGGGCTCATTGTTTAAGGTTTTGTGCTACTGATTTTGAGTTCAAACCCCAGCATCACCAAGCCGTCACTGCTGGTTCCTTGTGCTAGACCATCAACCATCAACTGCTCAGTTGTGTTTCATTTCAATTATAAGTTGTTTTGGAGAAAAACCTCAGCCGAGCGAGCAAATATAAATGTAAACATTAAGTTCACATGAGGAGAGGTTTCCTGTAGATTAACACGTTGGTGTGGTTTGGTTAAATATGATAGATATCTGGCATTGTTAAAAATGTTTTTAGTGGAGTCAGTGTTTAGACGTTTTCTGTTTTTAAAGTAGTTTTTGCATTCAAGTATACATTTATATGATCTGTATGGGTTGGAGATTAGTCCTACAAACATTCTTCCTTACAAATTTACAAAGTTAGTTTCTGGCACTTTCACGGAATCACTTCTGGCAAAGCATAAACCAGACTTAAGTATTGATCAGAAATTCCTATTGAATCTTTTTATTTCTTTCCTTTGTTGTGCTCAGACTGTGAGGATTGCAGATGCTTTTTCTACAACAAGTGTGAGGTTCATGGTGCAGCTCTCTTCATCCATGATACCCCCGTTCCCATGGGAGTCGCTGACAGAGCCAGACAAACCCTTCCTTTCGGTCTCGAGGTTGGGCAGTCCGATATATCCGGTGCAGGCCTGGGAGTGTTTAATAAAGGGGACACCGTTCCAGTTGGTGCTCACTTTGGGCCCTACCAGGGAGAACTGGTAGACAAAGAGGAAGCCATGAACAGTGGATACTCTTGGGTGGTGAGGTGGTTTCCTAGTAAATTATTAGAATTTTTATAAACATTCAAATTATAAATTAATAACTGCATATCTCTGAGTCTGAAAAATCAGCAGCAAACGTTAAGCAAACCTCAAGTCTGTATGTTCTCTGCCTCTAGTAACTATTATGATAATAATAATATCAATAATAAATGTATTTACTTATATAAAATTTGCTTTTCAAGCCTCTGAAAGCCATAGCGCCCATGCTTCACAGTCTGGAGCAGTACCAAAAAGTCAATTGGAGGTAGAGGATGTTGGTAAACTGCAGAAATGAGTGGTAAATCATGAACGTGCGGTAAACTATTCAGCATTAGAATGATGTTTTCTGCTGGGAATTGGGAAAAGAATTCTTAAAATGGTCTTATAGTGGAAACAATAATCCTGAATTACATTTTTGATGCACGATTAAAAGAGGATTTAACAATCCCGGGAATAGACACGAAGATGTGAAAAAAAAAAAACATTTATGCATATAATTATATCATTATATCACATTTTTTTCAGATATACAGGAACGGACAATGTGAGAAGTACATAGATGCCAAAAGAGAGATGTATTCTAACTGGATGAGGTGAGTTATACACTGCTAAAATCTGAAAGTTATCCATTTCACTGCTCAATATTTACTTGGAAAAACAATTTAATCGTACGTCTTCCACTCATGGATAACTTTTTCCCTCCGTGCCGTCCTCATTCTGTCAGGTATGTGAATTGTGCTCGTAATGATGAAGAACAGAATCTGGTTGCGTTCCAGTATCAAGGGGGGGTTATCTACCGCTGCTGTCGAGCGATAAAACCAGGACAGGAGCTCTTGGTGTGGTATGAGGAGGACTACGCTCAAGATCTCGGAATTACCTTCGACTACCTCTGGAGCAAAAAGTGCTCTGCAAATGGTTATGTCCAAACACTGTAATTTTGAATGCTTATTTGCTTTAAACATAATTTTAGACTTTAAAACCGAAAATTAACACCTTATTTCATCAGGTAAATAATAAGCAATTTTTTATTTTAATTCTACTGACCTCAGTTGGTTCCATCTAACTGCCTAACATCAGGGAACCAAGGAACTTGTATATAATGTAATGTAAGAACCAAGACTCAATACGTCATGGATTATAGCAGGAATTTAAAAGTGAGGTGACTAACCAAAGTATTGGCCGGAAGTATTGCAGGATCTCAGATAGCATGAGTGAATTCATAGCTCAGTAAGTTTTTTATTCATATACATTTTACCCATATCGCCTACCTGTACAGGTAAAAAACCCAAATGTAGAAGAGTTCTTGGCTGTGTCCCTTTACATTATACTGCTTTTCACCACTTACAAAGGTTACCCATTATGCTTTGGACTGCTTCCAGTCATGAAGAGGTTTTGCAATTCACTTTTGCTTTCTTCTTCTGCTTCAGAAATGAACGACGCCCTGCAAGTCTTCTCCTGCTCCATGTGTCATCTTTCCTACACAGCTCAAATTTACCTCCACAGACACATGAGGAGATGCCACCATGATGAATATGTGAGCATGTTGCAAGAAGAAGAGATTAAATCCGAGAATCTGGGGACCACAAGCAGCTCCGGTAGTGAGCAAGTGTCTTCTCAGAACAGTAGCACCTTTCAGGAAGAAATGCACGACTGCCCAGATTGTGGGATGAGTTTTACTTTACCGAGCCACCTCGAAATGCACCAGCGCGTTCACACGGGAGAAAAGCCGTATCCCTGCCCACAGTGCGGGAAGAGTTTTACTCAACAGAGTAATCTCCGAACGCACGTACGCATTCATACGGGAGAGAAGCCGTACCAGTGCTCAGACTGTAGCAAGAGTTTCACTCATCGGAGTAGCCTCCATCTGCATCAGCGCATTCACACGGGAGAGAGGCCGTACCACTGCTTATATTGTAGTAAGAGTTTTATACAGCAGAGTGCTTTCCAGCAGCACCAGCGCATTCACACGGGAGAGAAACCGTATCAGTGCTCACAGTGTGCGAAGAGCTTTACTCAGATGAGCTCGCTCCAACTACACCAGAGCACGCACACCGGAGAAAGGCCGTATCAGTGCTTACAGTGCGGAAAGAGGTTTACTAGACAGAGTCATCTCCAAACCCACCAAAGCACTCACACGGAAGAGAAACCGCATCACTGCTCACAGTGCGAGAAGAGTTTTACGCTACGGAGTCAACTCCAAGCGCACGCTCGCATCCACACAAGAGAGAAGCCGTATCCTTGCTCACACTGTGGGAAGAACTTTCCTTTCCAGAGCCATCTCCAAATCCACGAGCGCAGTCACACCGGTGAGAAACCTTTTCACTGCTCAGTGTGTGGGAAGAGTTTTATCGACAGAGGCACTCTCAAAACGCATCAGCGCATCCACACGGGAGAGCGGCCGTATCGCTGCTCGGACTGTGGGAAGGCGTTTACTCAGAGGAGTTCTCTCCAGCGACACCAGCGACTTCACACAGAAGACAAGCTGTATCACTGTTCAGGATGTGGGCGGGGGTTTACTGATTTAAGTACATTTCAGACGCACAAGTGCACTTACGCGGAGCCATCAGCTCGTGATATTGATCTCGCAAATCAAGAAACATGACTAACATTATTGATCATCGGGTTAGTTGGAGTACTAAACGAGTCTTATCCTGGTCTTGAACTCTTGTTGGAAGCAACAAAAAAAACCGTATTGCATATAATATGATATTTTATTTCAGTGTTTGTCTTTAAGATTTCTATTGCTTTATAAATCATTCACGACGTCTATACGAAACATTTCATTGGAATTTATAATCCTTGAATAAACTAACTTAACCTATTTAAATTTAAAGCATCGTTATGGCGTGGAGGTGTACAGCCAGTCATTAAGAGAAAAATGGTTGAGGAAGAATTGGGCAAAATGCTGGAGATGCAAGTGAAAGAAGAGTCACTGTGACTGGAACCGTCCCATCGTACGCGTGAGAAGGGGAGTTACAGTTCTGCGTGGATTTTCGGTGCATGAATGTGGTTTAGAGATTTGATGCCTGTGCAATGCTGCGTATTTACAAGATATTAGATAGGCTAGGTTCAGCTTGCTTTTATTCAACACTGAATTTATTTAAGAGCTACTTGCAGTTCCTATATCTTTAGTCCATGACCAGGAAATAAAACACAGATCTTAAACTACAGTTGGACCAATCGAGGGGAGAGGAGTCAGCGGGCTTGAGTGTGAGGATACATTGATGTTTCCTATACTGAAGTATTTTTGTTGTTGTACAGTGCAACATAGCCTACAGTAGAAATGTTGCACCTCGCTGAAAAAGTAAACATTAAGGTATGAGATAGCGATCAATAATGTTTAGCATATAATCACTGTTGTAGCCTATTGCAAGAAAATATCTTAGCAAGTGAAGATATCTAGAATAAAGTAAAGGTTATCTACTATTTCTCATTATGAAGTTGTTATATAACAAATATAAGGACATTAAACCTATTTCTAGACATCCGGAGCGACTTAGAGAAGTGCTTGGAAGTCTCTGTCAATAAATACATCCTGATACCGGTTCACTAGATCACAAACTAATAATGCCATCAGTCTGAGAAATCTGTTAAGTGCTAATTTAAGTATTAAAGTAATAATTTTGCTTCTTTCTAGAAATAAATGCTTGAAATTAGTATCTTTGTCTAGAAACAGCCTTGAAGAGCACCTATTATGGGATTTGAAATGTCCCTAATTTTGTTTTGAAGGTCTCGTACAATAGATTTACACGCATCCGGGATTAAAAAACACTTTAACGTTCGCATTATTTAAACTGCAGCATTACAATTTTTCCCCCCGGTGTCACAAACGACTCGTTAAATGATCTGTACTAAAGGATTCATTCTAAACTCCTTTCAGAGAGCATACTCTGCTCTGATTGGTCAGATGTCCCAGTCTGTTGTGATTGGTCTACCGCTGTCAGCGTGTGTCGATGAAGACCAGAGGCGGGGCTTTTTGTTACAAACCTACATAGGTTAGTACAGGAAGTAATGGAATCACTAACGAATCATTTCAGCTGTTCAGAATCGATTCCTTCTTTTGGGAGTCAGTAACTCCGTTTGTCCTGCGCTTTGATTTCTGAAACTTTGCAGACTTTTTATATTCACAAACAGCTACGTATATAACACACTACATGAAAGGTAATATTTCAAAAACCATAATAGGTGCACTTTAGTAATCTTGTATTTGTGCAAAAACAATCTGTGAAATTTTAGCTGAATTTGCCTTTATTCAAACGGTTTTTTTACTTGCTAGGATATCATTTTTCAGAGTCTGTGAGTTTACAGATTTGCTATACAGCTGGGAAACATGGCATCAATAACTGAATTCAGTACAGTCACTTTAAAATGATGCTTCAGTGAGCAAGAATGTCTCATCTGGTAAATGTTTTTGTCCTAGTTTCTTGATTTTGTTCCTTTTTTCTCCTTCCTGTAAGAATAAAAGGAACGAGAAGGCGCAACTAGAAAAATTTGGATTCCAGTGTAAATGATGATGTGTATTCACCTGCTGCAGTCCTACTTCTCCAATTCTGTTCCTCCACTTCTCTTTCTGTCTGATACTGAATGCATTACGATATCACGTGTTTCACAATTTCGATAACCTGACACTTCTCACACTTCCCTGTGTTGTGTTTCTGATCATCAGCCTGTCCGGGATTGTGCGATCTCAGAAAGTAATGAAAAATCAAGCCAACTCCGCAATATTCAGAGGAGCTTGCAGTTTTTCCTTAATTACCGTAGATTTCCTGCAGATAATGGCCGACACGTCATGTGACATCATCACAACATGCATTCAGCCAATGCCATCTTCGATTGACGTGTGTTGAACAATTACATTTACGGTATTTGTCAGACGCCCTTATCAGTTCAGTGTGATTTGTATTTTATTATTTTAACAATGGACGTTGTCTCAAAGCAGCTTTACAGAAATATATACATTCACGATATAGATTTTAAATGTATGAATTTCTCATCTGGGTGACACTGGATAGTGCGATTATAAATAAACACACCCCTTCTATAAATGTGCTAATACTACATGATCAAATAGTGCAGTTGTGTAAGCAGGAAATTCATTACAGTTTCTACATGAAGTCTGTTGTGTTGAACTTCTCCACTGGTCACTGATGGAGACTTGAGTGCAGAACCGTTTGTGGTGATTGTAGTGATAAAGCTATCACAGCATAACTGTTCATATGAACTGAGGTCCAAAGCATCTTTATGGTGTTTTAAGTGGAACCGTCCTCAGTAATCACAGTGAGATTTAGACTGCACCATGTGGGACATCCTCAGCAGTAGCATGATGAAACTGATGAGAACTCCAACCAGACATAAAGCATCAGGATTATCCAGAGCAATTTACATGAATCTCATTTATACAACTGCGAAGTTGAGGGTTAACACACAGTGGCAGTGCTGGGATTTGAACTCATGACCTTCTGATCAGTAGTCCTATGTCTTAAACACTGAGTACAGCTGAAAGGTCTCATTTACCAACAAACGTCACTGTGAAAGAATTCTGATTTGCAAAACAATTTCGTACAATTGCAATTTCACCAATTCAAGTAGCTTCCTGAGGGGAAAAAGGACAAAATACTCGGCAAGTTGCAACACATTGTTTTTTTAAAACTGCAGCAAAATCACGCATTTCTGGCTGCAACTGACAAAAAAATCAGCAAAATCCTGTACAGACTGTATCATTTATACTGTTAAACTTAGTTAAGTGACAAGTGTTGAACTGGATCTGAATCACAAAGTACCGATGGTACATATTCAAGTCAGTTAAATTTTACTCGTATTGTGCTTTTAACATTAGATATTTTCTCACAGCAGCTTTACAATCCGGATTATATTTAGAACCCTGATGAGCAAGCTAGAGTCAATGGTGGTGAGGAAAAGCTACCTGAGTTGACATGAGGAAAGAACTTTTGAGGAACCAGACTCAAAAGGGAACCCATCCTCTTCTGGGTGACACCGGATAGTGCGATTATAAATTATAACAGTAAGTATTCAAGTGGCTTATTCCTCTTATACCACAGCTATTAATATCTTTATTGATTAAAGAATGACACATTGTACTTTTGTATTCATTTACACATATCACATTTGCTGTTGCAGAGCGTCTGTGAAGCAAATTAGTTCCTGTTCTCACTTACATTATAGCAGCTATAAACAGTCATGTTACCGAGAAACCACAAAGTGTAAACTCTGTCCTGAAGATGTCAGAAAACATGAATGTTATAGCTTTACCTCTGACAGTTACAAAGTGCTGACACTGGAGACTTCTTCCATAAATGTTGCATAAATGGCTGCTTACAGAAAACTTCACCATGTCAATGATTTTTTCACATCCAATGGACATGTCCCTGTGAACAAGCTGTTACTATAGAAATGATAACATATCAGAACGAACGCATTAATATAAATCTGCGCTACTGTCAGAGCCACTGTTATATAGAATTAATCACCACCTTCTGACCAAATCACAGTCCAGAACTCAGCAGCGCCGTGATGTACAGGTCTATTTATTTGTGGTTCCTAGAATGTTCAGTCTGTTGAGTTATCTCTGGGTTTTAAGATCATTTTTATGTATTGTTTATCAATTTTCCTGCAACATGCTTACATTGATTTATCTTCAGGGAAGCTAATGATGTTAGTTTGAGTCTGAGCGCTGTATAAGCAACATGTATTACTGTACTACATCTAATATTTTCAAATGTTTATTTTGTAAGGTTACAGCCTGACACTCGTCATCACTGCAATACACATTGTGCACTCTAGGTGGCAGCACTGGACCATTTATATATATATATATATATATATATATATATATATATATATATATATATATATATATATATATATATATATATATATATATATATATAATTAATAAATAATAAATTAAAATAACCAGCAGAACGCATCGCCCTTATTATAATGGTGTAATATTATACAGAATAATAAGTTAAGTAAGTAATAAGCATAAGTACAATAAAAACTTATTTAAAAGTCTGATGTGGATTAATTATATTCATATTATATATTCTTTTATATTATATTTTATCCCTATCCTCTAATCTGTAATCAATCTTCAACAGTAATTAACCCCCATATTCCTTACCCTGTACACTAATCCCTCATCCCTAATTCTACAAACCTAACTATAGATATAAGATTAACTAAACCCAATCCCTATAATTTAACTCCCTATAGCATAGTTCTCCTAATCCCTACAGTACATCCAAAACCAGTACACACGTCTAACCACAACTAAACATAATCATTAACATATAGTGAGGGAAAGAAGTATTTGATCCCCTGCTGATTTTGTACGTTTGCCCACTGACAAAGAAATGATCAGTCTATAATTTTAATGGTAGTTGTATTTGAACAGTGAGAGACAGAATAACAACAAAAAAATCCAGAAAAACGCATGTCAAAAATTTTATAAATTAATTTGCATTTTAATGAGGGAAAAAGTATTTGACCCCCTCTCAATCAGAAATATTTCTGGCTCCCAGGTGTATTTTATACAGGTAACGAGCTGAGATTAGGAGCACACTCTTAAAGGGAGTGCTCCTAATATCAGTTTGTTACCTGTATAAAAGACACCTGTCCACAGAAGCAATCAATCAATCAGATTCCAAACTCTCCACCATGGCCAAGACCAAAGAGCTCTCCAAGGATGTCAGGGACAAGACTGTAGACCTACACAAGTCTGGAATGGGCTACAAGACCATTGCCAAGCTGCTTGGTGAGAAGGGGACAACAGTTGGTGCGATTATTCGCAAATAGAAGAAACACAAAAGAACTGTCGACCTCCCTCGGCCTGGGGCTCCATGCAAGATCTCACCTCGTGGAGTTGCATTGATCATGAGAACAGTGAGGAATCAGCCCAGAACTACACGGGAGGATCTTGTCAATGATCTCAAGGCAGCTGGGACCATAGTCATCAAGAAAACAACTGGTAACACACTACGCCGTGAAGGACTGAAATCCTGCAGCGCCCGCAACATCCCCCTGCTCAAGAAAGCACATATACACGCCCGTCTGAAGTTTGCCAATGAACATCTGAATGATTCAGAGGACAACTGGGTGAAAGTGTTGAGGTCAGATGAGACCAAAATGGAGCTCTTTGGCATCAACTCAACTCGCCGTGTTTGGAGGAGGAGGAATGCTGCCTATGACCCCTGGAACACCATCCCCACCGTCAAACATGGAGGTGGAAACATTATGCTTTGGGGGTGTTTTTCTGCTAAGGGGACAGGACAACTTCACCGCATCAAAGGGACGATGGACGGGGCCATGTTCCGTCAAATCTTGGGTGAAAACCTCCTTCCCTCAGACAGGGCATTGAAAATGGGTCGTGGATGGGTATTCCAGCATGACAATGACCCAAAACACACGGCCAAGGCAACAAAGGAGTGGCTCAAGAAGAAGCACATTAAGGTCCTGGAGTGACCTAGGCAGTCTCCAGACCTAAATCCCATAGAAAATCTGTGGAGGGAGCTGAAGGTTCGAGTTGCCAAACGTCAGCCTCGAAACCTTAATGACTTGGAGAAGATCTGCAAAGAGGAGTGGGACAAAATCCCTCCTGAGATGTGTTCAAACCTGGTGGCCAACTACAAGAAACGTCTGACCTCTGTGATTGCCAACAAGGGTTTTTAAACCAAGTACTAAGTCATGTTTTGCAGAGGGGTCAAATACATATTTCCCTCATTAAAATGCAAATCAATTTATAACATTTTTGACATGCGTTTTTCTGGATTTTCTTGTTGTTATTCTGTCTCTCACTGTTCAAATAAATTTACCATTAAAGTTATAGACTGATCATTTCTTTGTCAGTGGGCAAACGTACAAAATCAGCAGGGGATCAAATACTTTTTTCCCTCACTGTATACCCCTGTCCCTTATATACCCCTAACCCCATATACCCCTATCCCTTTTATATGCCTATCCCTTATATACCCCTGTACCTTATATATCCCTATCCCTTATATACCCCTAACCCAATATACCCCTATCCCTTTTATATGCCTATCCCTTATATACCCCTGTACCTTATATATCCCTATCCCTTATATACCCCTAACCCAATATACCCCAATCCCTTTTATACCCTTATCCCTTATATACCCCTAACCCCATATACCCCTGTACCTTATATATCCCTATCCCTTATTTACCCCTATCCCTTATATACCCCTAACCCAATATACCCCAATCCCTTTTATACCCTTATCCCTTATATACCCCTAACCCTATATACCCCTATCCCTTATATACCCCTAACCCTTATATACCCCTAACCCCATATACCCCTAAACCTCATATATCCCTAACCCTTATACTCTTAACCCCATATACCCCTAATCCTATCCCCAATCCCTTATATACTCCTATCCCTACACCCCTATCCCCTAACATTTACACATCTGTTATATAAATTTGATTCAAGTTCGTTCACTTTAATATTTACTTTAAAGCTCTACGATGTTTTAAATGTGAAAATTAAGTGTTGTAAAATTTTAAAAAATAAATAAGTTTATTATTATTATTATTATTATTATATTATTACTAATATAATAACATACTAATATTACTAATTATACTAATAGAGGTAGGAATGTGTGTGTGTGTTTCACACTGCACTGAAATATGCCTCCATATGTATTAATTTGTCTGCTGGACATCCTGCAAACACACACACACACACACACACACACACACACACATATATTCCTGTTCTTACTGCCAACCTGATATCCGGCCAAAACCAACAGGCTTTAAAAACTCCCACACGGATGTGTGTGTGTGTGTGTGTGTTTGTGAGTGTGTGTGTGTGTGTGTGTGTGTGTGTGTGTTTTGGTCCACCAGGAATGTAGGAACTACTCAGTCTGCTCTGGATCTGTGTGTGTTTGTGTGTTGTTGATAAAGAGGTAGTTTTGTGTTTGTGTGCCTTAGACATGTAACACCTCTGGTCAGTCGTTTAGACACGCCGTGTGTGTACTTGTGTGTGTGTGTGTGTGTGAGAGAGAGAGAGAGAGAGAGAGAGAGAGAGAGAGACCTGTCTGGCTCCTCCTTCTCAGTAAGGGCGTAAAATTCAACAACAACAAACCTCCGGTTCAACCCGCAACCACTGGTGTGTGTGTGGAATGATGCGTAGTCTGAGTAAATACTGATTCACCAACACTCATCCTTCACTCTTTCCTTCTGTCTGTTTCTCAAACTATGAATTTCCAACAGAGTGTGTGTGTGTGTGTGTGTGTGTGTGTGTGTGTGTGTGTGTGTGTGTGTGTGTGTGTGTGTGCGTGCACACATAGTTACACTTATTATTTTCCATTTTTTTCAGTTTTTTTCTCCTTACACTTACATTTATTCCGTTTATGATATTCATTATTCCAGGTTTTTGTTTGGGAAATCCGCAGTGAAACATTTACCACATTCGTGCATCGGGAAACTTCAGATATCTCTCAGTAATGTCTGCGTTTGGGACGAAGCCTTAACGTGACTCATTCCTAGTGAGACCAAAAGGGAAAAACTGTACTGTGACACTGAGCTGTGTTTAAATGTCTGGTCACCATTTCGGTTTAGTCATGGACATATTCAATACACACACACTCTCCGCTTCTCCTAGTGTTTTGTTCCATAACAGGAATGATGTCATCTCCTTAACCTCAGACACTGTAGGTGGTTTTGCCATCCAGTGCCACAGCACTGACCTTTCTGAAAACACACACAGATGTGTTACCATTATGGCTTCGTGTGGTTAGAACACTGAGGTTTATGGTTCAAGCATTTTGATTTTTTTGGGTGTGGTGCTCTTTTAGTTTAAGAAGTCACATTGGGGGCGGAGTTAATTTTCAGGCTGGACAAATGTAAACAGAGGCCTGAACTGAAAAAACGATCCAGGTCCATGGCATGGCAGTATTGTGAACCATAGTTTCTCTGAAGTATGTTTGAAAATAGATGATTATTACAGGCGTGTTAACCATTATAAACGTTTCAGTAGTTACACCGGTAGCTGGAAAGATCCAGTATTTTCTAATACAGATGAAAAACCCAACACCTACAGAGTGAAACTACAGTGAGAACTCCACAACCAGAGAAAAGATCGAAACAACAAAACAGCAGTCAGAACGACACGAATAAATGGTGCAAACGGACAAAAGCTCAAGATCGAGACGACCATCGTGACAATTACCTGCAATCTAATAATCATCAGTCGATAAATAAGAGCTGATCCGAATTTCTTGTAAATGCCTCAAAGGAAATAGAGCAATGCAGTTAAAACAAACCAAACTCACGTGATTCTTGTTGTTCTGCTAACGCTGACACGAAACCTGCTCCACATATACACGTGACGTTGGAACTGATTGCATGCAATGTTCAGATAAACGCAGATTTTATACAGAGTTCAGTTTAGCGCCGTCGCAGGGGATAGTTCTGCGCGGTCTTTCACAGCGATGTCAGTTGGTAAATGAGAGATTTTAGCTGTACACGTGTTCGACACGTGAATGGAAGACGGTTTTGGCTGAATGCACGTCTTGATGACGTCACATCACGCGTCCCAGCCCAAATCTGCTGTCAGTTTGAAAAAAATTGCAAGCTCCTCCGAATATCGCGGCGTTTCCTTACTTTTACGTTAATTTCTACAATCGAAAAATCCTGAAAGCCCTGAGGGACTGGCCAGAGAAAAGACCGACACCAGATAAAAACAAACGGACAACAGAACAACAAACAGACAGTGACGTGAACACTGACAACGTATTCTACAAAGAAGTCCTGGATTTTCATAGTAATAGTGAGAATATTCAGACTCTTCTAAGAACAACATGGAATATAAATGTGTTTAGAGGTCGTCTTTACGACTAACAGCCAGTGTTGAGACATAATTTACCAACACTGATAGATGTTTGTGTGAAGAATCTTCACCTCCCTGAGGGATGCCTTATGTTCTCGCATTAGATTTGTTCTGACGCCAACAATGCTCACACGTACTGTGTGTGTGTGTGTGTGTGTGTGTGTACATGTGTGTGTGGTGACGGCGGTCAGTGAAATATGTCTAAACTGAGGCAGCAGTAATAAAGAAGTGAGCTATAAGGGGATTTACAGGCTTGTTTATGCTCTTTGTCTGTTTACGCTCCTTTTCTCAACGTGTGTGTGTGTGTGTGTGTGTGTGTGTGTGTGTGTGTGTGTGTGTGTGTGTGTGTGTGTTTTTGAGACATTTGACCACAGAAGGCCTGTGGCAGCTGTGAGAAGTTTTGCCCGGTTTCTGAGCCTGAAATTCTGAAAAACACACTCTCCTACTCCCTCCATTGACCACACACACACACACACACACACACACACACACACACACACACACACCATGCTGCTGATCTCAGCCCAAACAGAAAAAATGTCAAATTCAAAAAAGCTATTAAAAAAATCTGTACAAACAGAGGCGAGACATTCGAGGAGGAGCATGAGGGACGTGTGTGTGTGTGTGTGTGTGTGTGTGTGTGTGTGTGTGTGTGTGTGTGTGTGTGTGTGCCAGGTGTGATCTTTTCTCTCAGAACATACACATGGTACCATGTGGGTGTAGAAGTAAAGTGCATAAAACAGAAGGAAGTAATGACCATATATGGGAAGTGAAAGGACAAACGTCAGAATACAGTGTGTGAGGGATCGACCGGGACAGAATTATTACAGCACACGCCATTAATGCAGAGTCCAGAGTCCAGACTCAGACCAAATCTGTAGCGGTGTAGTGATCTGTTCAAGCTTTCTGGGGACTTTAAGTGGGGAAAAAATGTTGCTGTGTCATTTTTATTTATATACCTACAGTAATGTTTTCCTGTCACTGATATTTCATTTCATTTTTACATTTTTTACCCGTGAGCCCAGTAAAATGATCTACAAGTTCACTTTGTTTGTTCCTCACACAGGGCTGCGTTTAGATTTGGCAAATTAAGTCCCAAATGATGTCAGTATTTATGTTGGGAAAGTTGCTCGTATTCAGAACCGGGTTCCGTACCTACATAAGTTGATTTTCTGAACTCAGATTATTCAAATTAATGGCATGTAGTTCACGCCCACAAGGTTGGAGATTTTCTTGAGGAGAAGTGTGTGACGAGGGCCTCAATGTCTACATGCAGAAGAAGAAAAAACAACAACATTTTTGTGGACTTTAATGGGATGGTTTTTAAATTCATGAATAGTGTCATACTGTGTATTTAATATTGACCTCGACCTCGGCACACGGTGGCTTAGTGGTTAGCACGTTCGCCTCACACCTCCCGGATTCCTCCGGGTACTCCGGTTTCCTCCCCCAGTCCAAACACATGCATGGTAGGCTGATCGGTGTGTCTAAAGTGTCCGTAGTGTATGAATGGGTGTGTGAGTGTGTGTGTGATTGTGTCCTGTGATGGATCGGCACCCTGTCCAGGGTGTACCCCGCCTTGTGCCCCATGCTCCCTGGGATAGACTCCAGGTTCCCCGAGACCCTGAAAAAAATTGACCTCGACTGACCTTCCACAGTGTGTTTGAGTGGATTTACAGCTAAAACATATATTTCAGTGGTGTGACGTATTGTGGTTCCATCAGACCAATGGTCACCAACCTGCAGGTTTCATCTCCAACCAAAATCTTACACACCTGTTTTAGCTGATCCAGAGCTTCTTAAGGCGATGACTAGATGGATGAGAGGGTCAGGTGGACACCATTATGGTTTGGTGCTAAAGTCTTCAGGAAGGTAGATCTCCAGGAACAGAGTTGGAGACCACTGCATTAGAAGAAACTCAAATGGTTCTCATGCTCAGTAAGATAGGAACATGGCAGAGACACACATTTTATACCTCATTTACATTCTAATCTATTTTATTTTAATTTTGTGGGATATTTTGTAGGTCATTGTTACCTGATTGTGTCCAAGTAAACTTTCACTGGTAGAGTTTGTGATAAGAAACCAACACACGTGAGGATACGGCTATTCCTGATATACATTTGTTGTGCGTAAGAGAACGACACGGGTAGACGCCACTGACGCCACTGATACCTTCACACACACTCACACACACACACACACACACACACACACACACACACACACACACACACACACACACAGTGTGTGTTGAAGTTCAGATGTGTCTGTTATGCTGGAAAAAGAGATACACACTCATAAAGCACAAGCTGATTTATATACACTATGATTTAGTATGGGTTTAACCTTAAATATGTGGTGTGTGTGTGTGTGTGTGCGTGTGTGCGTGTGTGTGTGTGCGTGTGCGTGTGTGTTTTCCCTGGAAAAAGCCAAATGTCTATGTGATGCAACAGAATGAAATATGCTTTTTGGTTTGAAATTTTCCAAGAGACCTTGTGTGTGTGTGTGTGTGTGTGTGTGTGTGTGTGTGTGTGTGTGTGTGTGTGTGTGTGTGTGTGTGTGTGTGTGTGTTCATGGGATGGTGGTGGTCAGTGCTGATGCTGTAACAAGGCATGAGAGTCAACGTTCTGTACGACAGTCGCGCACTAGTGCAATAGCCACCTCTGTGCTAAACACACAAACACACTCTCACATATGTGTGTATTCCTGTAAATGGTGTTTGGCTGTTTTGGGGTCACGACCTTGTGTGTTTACTTACAGTGTTTATAGAATGTACCATTTTGAATGTATTTTTTTCAGAGATCACACACACACACACACATTTACAGGACAAACTACAAAACATGAAAAATCAGGACAAATTTCAGATAAGTTCATGTTTTTAATGTAAAGAGATGAGGTTCTGACGAAAAGAAGGAAGTGAATGATAAATGGTTCCATGTAGAACCTTATCAGTTTCTTTTGTTTGTTCTTTTGTGGGAATTTCTTTTGCCCTTAATTTCCAGTGTCCCTGCTTTACAAGTCCTCAGTTATTATTATTCTCTTGTCCCCTTTCCCTTCATGTCCCTGGTCCTAGGTCCTTCATTTCCTTCTTCTCCTTTCTTCTTTTGTCCTTTTCCCTTCATTTGGTCCATAGTTTTCTTGATGGACAGCTGAAAAGATCATCGGGGTCTCTCTTCCCTCCATCAGAGACATTTACACAACACGCTGTGGTATCTCTTTGCCCTTTATTCCTCAGGAGAACTGTGTACTGACGCTGCACTGTCCTTCACTGTGCCTGTGGTCCTGTTTAATCCACTCGACCCCAGTTTTCACTGTCCCCACTTTACAGGTGTTTACTTTCTCTTGTTTCTACTTTCTAGACTTCAGGTGTTCGTTTATCGTTAATATCCACTATCTGGTGGACCCGCAAGCAAGATTTCAGGTTTCTTAGTGTTATTTTTCTGTTGTGTCTGATTTCCAAGTGCTCCATAATTCCCTCCTTCTCCAGTTCCTCCTTGTCTTAAGTTTATAGATTATTGGTGTACTTGTTCCCTTCTTTCTATTTTCTAGATTTTATGTGTTCTCTAGTTATTTTTTTTTGTCCCTAGTTGCCTTGTTCTTTGCCCTTTTCCTTCATTCCCAGTGTCAATACTTCACAGGTTCGTAGTTTCCTTATGGTGAATGGTCTGCACTCATATATCACTTTTTTTTTTTTAAACCTATTTCCTTGGTTTCTTATCTTATCCTTTCCCCAGTGTGTCTAGTTTTCAGCTGTTCCCCAGTACTACTATTTTAAACGTACTCCTCAGTTTTCAGTGTCTCTAGTTTTCAGGTCCTTCATTCGCCTTTTTCCTTTATTTCTGGGTTCCACATGTTCCATGGTCTCCTCCTCCTTTAGTCACCAGTGTTTCTAGTTTACAGATGCTCGGTTTCCAGGATCTCTAATTTCCTTCATACTTAATTTCCAGTGTCCTGAGTTTAAAGTTTCCTTTTTCTCTTATTTCTGGTGTCCTAGTGCTTCATAGTTTCTCTACTTTCCCTTAGTTACCACTCTCCATAGTTTATAAATCCTGGGTATACTTCTTCCCTTAATTCCATTTTCAAGACTTTAGATGTTCTCTAGTTTCCTTCATCTGTAAAATTCCAGTGTCCGTAGTTTGCAGGTTATTAATTCCCCTGTTCCCTTGTTTATATTTCCCTTCCAGTGTCTGTTTTTTCCTTGCTCTTATTGTTGTTGTTGTTGTTTTTCAGTGTTACTAGTTTTCAAGAATTTCCTAGTTTCTATCCATATTGTTCCAGTGTTCTAGATTTGAGATGTTTCCATGTTAAAAGGGTTCCGTGTCCGTGGTGATAATGGAGCATTATATTGAGTATCATCTTAGGAAAATGTTTAATAACATGTGTGTGCATGCATGGGCGTGCTGAGTTTATGATTCACACAACACACACACACACACACACACACACACACACACACACACACACCTCACTGTTATTGACTTCAGATCCTGCTCTATTTCTGTAATCGTCGTTTCACCAAAACTCATTTTCCCTGTGTGTGTGTGTGTGTGTGTGTGTGCGCTAAAACTGTAAATACGTTTGTACAGCATGTAGTTAAAAATACACTATAGTGCAAACCTAACACACACACACACACACACTTCCTGTTTGCTTTGTTAAACTGGGCAGGTCACGGGTGATTCAGGATGTCACTTATAAACCGGTTATTAATATATTCTATTTCATCCACATCAATCATTTTTACATTACGCTTGTCCACCCAGGGGTTAATTTGGGGTTGAGTAGATGGAGGAGTAATCTGTGTAGAATCAGTGTGGTTCGGTTTATGTGTGATCAACTGTAATATTACAGAAGTGTGATTAATACAAATGGACCCCATTGGTTTCTGTTCTAAAGACTTCAGTGAACCCACTACAGAAGACTTTATCGTCTTTGGCATAAACGTTACATCAAACGATTCGTATCCGAATATCAAAGACAAAACCTTTAAACTATTAATATTAATGATCTGACCAACTGATAATAAAATTCCAGAGCCGTTACAATAAACTAAACATCGAACCTGTTAAGTACAAATGATTTTAATAGTGATGTTGAGTTTTGAGTCGTTTTATATTTTTTATTAACGTTTTAGTTTTTCAATCTTTTTATATATGAAGCACGTTGAGATTTTCACCTCAACTATATATTTTTTTCTAAATAATTTCCATTTTGTTCAGTACAGCTGTTGCGGTGCTTAACAAGCATCTGGATTCCTCCAGATTAAAATTCTATTAAATTCTAATTCACGTCGCACGTTTAAAGCGTTCACCTTCATATTCACCGTACACTTACAGTCTGAGAAGCAAAGAAAGGGTCTTTGGATAATTACAGGTTCTATTTGGAAAACTTTCTCACAGGGAAACACTATTGTAGGTTCTTTTAAAGGTTCCCTAAAATGCTCAAACAAGCCACGGAAGTGTACCGCGTGACCTGGTGGTGTGGATCAGACACACTGGATTAGACTATCATAAGGAAGACTTCAATCAGAAAACGAAGGCGTTGATTAGTTTTCTGGACCAGCAGCTCTGACTGTAGCGCAGGTTTATTTTAATATCAATGCGCTCCTAATATTAACACGTTATCATTTCTATAGCAACGGCTCATTCACAGCGAGTTCAACGTAAACAGATTAAAAACGTGTCTAATCTCTGAGATGTTCATGTGACGCGTATGGAAGGAGTCTCCAGTGTCAGCGCTGTGTAACAGTCAGAGATGAAGTGTTGATTATTTTACTGCGAGTGGGCTCGAGAGACGAGATTCACAGACTTACGCTATTTTAACCATGAACAAGTATGACACACACACACACACACACACACACACACACACAGGTATAGGAGTGGTATCTTTAATACGGAGTGTGTAATTCTCCAGAGCATCTAACAGGAGTTTGCTTTGTTATTACAGCAAATAAATATGGAGGATATACATGTATAAAAGAGCTAAAGCAGGTAACAGTCAACGCAGAGCCAGTCTGAGACCACACCCACACCCACACACTCTCTCTCGCACACCCACACACACTTCTGCGGCAGTGATGACTTTATATTCCTCCTTCTGCATCTTAGTGCTGATCAGCAGACCTGCAACACACACACACACACACACACACACACACACACACACACACACACACATTAGCAATCAACAGAAAAAAAATGTGGCGTTCAAAAAACCACTAATCCCCTCATGATGCTCCGTACTGCACTCTAATCAAACACAGCCGCACCTCATTAGGTTCTGGATGTTGTTGAGGATGTCTCCGTACACGGTGTTGAAGAGCTGTGCCTTCGACAGGGTTCCATCAAGTTGTTCTGTAAACGTAAACAAACACACACACACATTCCAGCATTGGTTACCATACAGGTTCATCCCAAACCACCATACTACTGCACTAATAGCAGAGATGCCACACTGTTTACTGCGGAAGTGCGTCGGTTTGGGACGCAGCCCACAGAGAAGCTGAAATAAAACACACACACACACACACACACTCTTACCGACATCCACTCCCATGTCCTCCATAAGTTTCTTGTGTTTGACGTACATCGGCCAAACGTGACCATCGAACAGACCCGGGGGGTCCGGCACAGCGTAGTTCCTTGAGCTGAACACATATACACACACACACGCACACGTATACACACACATGAGATGTAGAACTGACCAGACTGGACTGTTTTATCAAAAACACACACACACACACACACACACACACAGTGATACTCACCACCTTCTCTTTTTGCATTCTTCATACGGGATGGAAATAAACAAGCGCTGATCGAACACGTCAATCAGAGGACTGCAAACAAAACACGACAAAAACTCTTTCATCTGAATAAAATCGTTTCACTCAGCAATCAGGAAACGAAATAAAAACTAGAAAAGGTTTTTACTCGACACAGGAAGGAAAAGTCACTGTTCAACGCGGTTAAAACTGAGAGAACGCTGTTGCTAGGCAACCAGTTAACACGGTCATAAACGACTGTGTTACGTTTCTTTACAGCAAAAATGAAACAAGCCCGTTAGGGCATTTACATTTATTCACTTAGCAGACGCTTTTATCCAGAGCGAATTACAAATGAGAACGCTAAACAACTAAACAACTTTAGGAACGCTAAACACTTTCGACGTGCAGACTCACAATTCGAATCTGAGAGAATTTCTTGAGTACGGATAAAATTACACATTATATCATCTACATAATGAAGTATCACATCTTCCAGCATTTTGAGAAATTATAACATTGTATAAAGACGTGTGTGTGTGTGTGTGTACCCGTAGGTGTAGAGCAGAAACCCTTCCACGATGAGGATGTGCACGCCCTCGTCCTCGCCGGAGTGAGGCAGGATCTCATGATCCAGCGTGCTCTCCACACCGTGAGAGCGTTCAAACTTCACTGGGTTCTCCTGCCAGGCGTAGATGGTGCTCATCATGGCGTCCATGTCCAAAGCTGTGATCACTACACATACACACACACACACACACATACACGCACACAGAGAGCCAATCAGATGGCAGGACAGCACTTCATCCAAATGGCGTCTCAATTAAGAAACATACACAACGTTATTCATTAATCAAGGCGCCTTGTTCACTCACACACACACTCACACACACACACACAGCGCTTACCATCATACTGCTTAAAGCCATCCTCCCCGACTTCGATCTCATCCTGGGGCTGAAACACACACGTGTACATTCAGCGAGGCTGAACCGCGAGGGTGTGGCTTTAGTTTAGATTTGTGCTAACATCTAAACAGCTAGCATTCTAATCTCCAAACACTCCAACACACACACACACACACACCTAAAATACCCACCATGCTACCTCTAAATATAACTAAACTAACATCCCAGCCTGCTCAAGTTTACACACAGGAAGTGAAGATCAGAAAGTAGGCTAGTAAACACTTACAGGCCCTAACCTTCAAGTCAGTAACAACAAGTTCCCCTTCTTTCTTCTCTAATTCTTTTCTTTTTTGGGGGGAAGTTGCTGCTACGGCAAGAGCAAAGTCAGAGACAAAATTTGAACCGTAACTAACAGTAATAATAATAATAATAATAATAATAATAATAATAAGTTATCATCTGTAGATGTTCTGTGTTGTAAGAAATCCTCGTATCTCCAAAACAATCCTTTCAGAGGATTTTTTAAAAATCGGAAAACAGAGTACAAACCAAAACGAGGTTGACTTAAAGGACATCTCTCATTGTGCCGAGCTTGCAGAGAGATCAAACGGACCGCTTTCACAGTCAATAAACTCACGAGGTGTTACTCTGGAACCGATCCTTTTATTCCGTGCATCATAAACACGATTTCTGTACAAGGACACGCGGAAATTTCAAACGTGGCCACGGCGGCCCCCAGGTTTCCCGAGGTTTTCCATCAGACAGCGATAATACGATAACGAGTTCTTCTCTTATCTCAGTACAACTTTACATATACACCTTAAAATAAAAATGAATTATTATGACGCTGACCTTGAAGAAGTCGTCTTGATGCACCACGCAGCAGTTGGGCAGGTTGCGATGCAGACGTTCAGTCAGGGTAGTTTTACCCCCGTTAGTTACCCTGACAACAGAGGAACAACAACAACAAGGCTCATTAACACAAACACTCGTTAACACACACACACACACACACTCCAAAGTGAAATGCAGTCATTAAATAGTGCACACTGTGTAGTGAACTAAAACAATATGAACTCTCGAGATTGTTATGTTATTTTATATATATATATATATATAATTAACACACTTCTATGAAGCGTTTAACATTGGGTCACTATCTAATATACATAAAACAGATTCTTCTTAAATAGATATTTTTTAACTTTATTACATATTTTATGCTTATATAGCCTATATTTATACATTATACACACACACATACATATATATATATACATATAAAATACACATTTTTTCCTTTTTTTATTTTTTCTCCTGAACATGCTGGCACCAAAAGATCCCTCCTGGATCAATAAATATATATATTTATGATTATTATTCATATAAACACATATTTACATCTTGTTTATTTATTTATGTTTTAATAACATTCATTTTTAAACAGATTTTAAAGAACATAAATATGAAATATTAACAGTAATGCTGATAGACCACGCTACACAACCCGGAAGTGGATCCTTTCATTCATTCGTTACTGTACGTGCACGAGCACGTGGCCTACACAGCTCGCGCGCTGTCTCTCTCACTTACCCTCCGATACCGATGATGAACTTCATGTTTCTTTCACGCGCACAGATGTTGTGTAAAAAATGGCGGGTTTTATATAAACGGTTCCGCTGAGCGCGAGTCGAAAACAAAAAGAGGCGGTTTTGTTTTGTTGTTTTTTTGAAGTTTCAAAAAGAAAAAGGCAAAACGTCAACTACTCGATTCCTCCATGTTGGAGTCGGGTGAAAGTCGGTACAGCGACGCTGCTGCTTCTCCACGAGCTTCCACCAAGAGAAAGCCGAGTGCTCACTCACGCGCTGCTCTACCCTCTCTGCTGCACCTGATTGGCTATTTAAAGAACACCACGTCCACGTAACCACGCTCCAGCCAATCAGAGAGCTCCTCCTTAAGCGCCGCCCCTCCAGGCCTAACTGTTGAGAGATTAAATAAATAAATAAATAAAAACGGCTGCTTGTTTATTTCCATTCAGATTTTATTAGTTGTTGGCTGTTGTTGTTTTTTAAAACTTGAGATTCCAGTTGAACAATTTTTATTATTTAGTTTTATATTACAGTACTTTTATTTATTATGATTTGCAATGAATCATGTAATTATCGCTTATTATCGTTTTTTAAAATATATATATACTGTCAACAACAACTAAAAACAATGTTTGTGGGTCCACTTCTAATTTCTTTATTCATTTTATATGATTCTATTATTTACTATTGTTTCCACGTCTAATGTTTAAAACCAGTTCTGATGTCAAGATTTTTGTGTCTGTGAGGAAAAACAGCCATGCAGTTTATTAGTTAAATCAAGTCTACATTTAAATGTCATTTCTAAAACACAGCGCTTATTATAGGTCAATAAAATAGTCATAATACGGTAATGGATTACACGGTAGGATTGCGGAATCATAAGTGGTGAGGTAGGAAACAACAGTAGCAAACGCAGCTCGTAATCAACTCACAGATCGTTCAAGCACACGTGTGCTAGCTGGTTTATTGGTGCTGTGTTTATTTGTAACTGCACCAGGTGATCCATTTCAACAAACTAACTAGATAGCTAAGTGTTAAAAATGTAGCTAGCTGTTTACTGCTTACCTTAATCCGGAATATTCCGGTAGCAGACAGATTCGATTCGCTGTCACTCGTGTATTTCAGATATAATGACCCTACTGTTGTGAAAAAAATATCCACAGATAATATTAATACATAATCTCGAGGAGAACTAGAGTTGTTCATGTATTAATGTGCAATATTTACACTCTCTCCATCTCTCGCTCTCTCTATCTCAATCTCTTCATGAATCACTAATGGGTTTTTTTTTTTTAATTACACAAAAAAATTTATAAATAAAAAAGTACCTTTTTGGTATCAAAGGGTACAAACAATGTAAATTTACCCTTAAATGTACAATATGTGTGCATTGTGTTGTTGTTTCTAATTGGCTTTAAACACTACCTTCACTTTCCTCTGTGGAAGGTACTGAAGGTAGAAAGGACAGATCCACTGGCAGGTATTTGTACCTGAAAAGCACACTTTAATATTTTCTTTTTCTAAAAGAGCTGTTAACATCAGCCACTTTCTGTCATTAGTTCTCCTGGAACAATCCGGTTTCCTATCCTCCAGAGTACCACAAGAACCAAACAAGGAATTGTGAGTGGATAAAGATGACAATAAAGTTGACTGATTGGTTAAAAACAATGATAGTACTTCAGAGTCAGTACTTAGTAATTAGTGAGCTTTAGTAGGGACTCGATTGCAAAGTTTATCTGTCTTTTATAATTGTTTTGTTTTCTGAGGATTTCTGAGGCAACGTTATAATTTCATCATACACTACAATGTTTAAGATGTGTTTTTAGTTATCAGCCCACTTTGATGGTTTCTTGTGGTTGATATTTTGTTCAGTTTTACATTGAATTATGTGTAAAATCCACCATCATCAAGTGAGGAAGAATTACAAATGTCTGTCTGTTCTCTATATATGCTCACTACCGAGGGTGTAATATGGTGGGGTTTTGAATGTACACAGTGTCATACATGACCCGTAGCCAGAGGAAATGTGCAAGTCATCAGAAAGAGAATGCACCCCATATACTTTTATTTTTTCATCTTACTAGGATTAAAGTATTGGCACCCTTGGATTTGTTCATTTTGCCCAGATCTTGTGCTTAATATTGACAGCACATTCAAATTAAAATAAGGTCTACATCTGTGTTTTCTCATTTGTATCAACAGAAAGATAAAGTTTGTGAATTTTATATAATTTACTAATCGAGCCCATCATGATGAGTCCCTGTCCAATAACTAGATTGTTCTGGATTCAGAATAGGAATGGTGCTAAGACCATTTTTAGCTGTCTGTGCCAGACGTAAACAGGATATGAGGTATGCTTACTCTTGCTATGTTTCCCTCTCTCTGTCTGCCACTCTCTCTCTCTCTTTAAATGATAGGGTGTGTCTGGTTTGCGGCTAGCTGCTCCGTGGGTGTCTGTAGAGCAAACTCGATTTCTCCATGAGGATTCAGCAGCCATGTGTGTGATCATCTTGCATCACAGTGTATGCTCTACTCTATTTAACACCTCTGTTAGAACCAAGGTTCTATGTAGACCCCTACAACAGAGGGATAACTGTTCAGAAAAGGTCAGAGTAGAACCTTGTTTGGAAAATGAAGCCATTGAAAGAACTCTTGAGGAGCCGTTTTGTTTTTCTAAGCGTGTAAGATTTTACTATTAAACACTAACTACCTGTTATGTTATTTTTGAGGAAGTATAAATACACGTTGGTGTGGTCAGAAATTAAGCCATACCGTTTTAACATTAGCTTCAGTTTCAAGAATTACTTCTTGTTTCATCAGCTTTGTGTATGCTAAATCGGCCTTTCTAGATTTAGATCAAGTCAAGTCATATGTGTACAAAAAATTTGTGCCAACTTGGTTTCTAGCAAGTACAAACCTGTCAGACATTAACATTAAGAAATATAAGAGTAAAAGATAATTACTTAAAGATAATTAACTTCTAATCCAATCTCCAGACTGATGCTTCTGTTTAAGCAATACTTTATAGCCTGGAAATATTATATTAAAATCTCTTTACTAAAATTAACACCTTCTCTACCGATTTAGCTCCTTCAGTATGAAGTTCTGTCTTTTCAGAGCTCAAAGTGTTTTGGGGCAATGATACAAGGTTTTGTTTGTGAAAAGTATGTGAGGTGAATTCCACTGAAATTAATGATTCTTAACAAAATTTAAGGAATAAAACACTTCATGTCATAATGTTAAAGGAAAATAATCAACGATAGGGTGGTGTGATGAAGCAGAGTTACTGTTATAACCACACCATTGATTATTTTCCTATAACGGCACATCCCTAAGTGCGTTATTCCTCTTATACAACAGCAGTCTGTCAACGTTTATTAACATTTTATATTTATATTTAATGTTCTGGGAAGTGTGTGAAACAAGTTTATACACAAAGCTTCAAAACTAGACAAAATGAGCTGTTACTATAGAAATGATAACGTATCAGAACAAGCGCATTAATGGAAACCTGTGTTTTGCATCTGCACTACTGTCAGAGCTGCTGTTATAGGAAATTAATCAACATCTGATTTCTATAATGATTATGTATGTTCATTTGGTGGTGGGAAAGAAAAAACAATGCCTAATTTTGACGATTGCTCTGACCTTCAGGGAAAAGCGCTGATTAGCTACATTAGCAAGCGAACAATGACCTCTTGTGAATACTTTACGTTAACCCTGAGATAGAGTGCTTAAGTTAAAGTACACAGCACTCATACTCGGTTCAGAAATCTTTTCAAATCCATTACAAAAGTTATTCCATTGTACTGAGGGGATTTTAAAAGGACTCATAACAAAAACATCTCAAAACTTTCCACAGTGATGTGCAGGGAAGCCCTGAAGCGGCTCTGCCGCCACCTTGTGGTGAATTGTGTGGTGAATCTTTTTGTAATTGTTTCTATAATTTAACATGTAATATGGTTTAATATCATACGGAATTTTTATAAACATTACGTGAAAAGATTAAATACAAAAAAATAATTAAACAAGACAAATAAATAACGCGACAGTCTTCGCCAGCTTGACCGTTGAGCTATAGTGCGCATGCGCGCTTGCAAATCGGCCAGGGAGGGTACGCGGTTCGGCTTGCGTGATGTCCTGCGCATGCGCGATACCAAAATGGCTGATTTGTAGCTCATCTACTCGTCTTCGTTTCCTGAATCTATGATGTATAGATCTGCAGAAGTCAGGAGAACGGTGAGAAAATCTGAAAGCACTTTTTTTTTCTGACAGCAACTTCGAGGAAGTGTCCGAGGTAATGCCTTTAAATCTCTTTTCCCTTCCTCAGGATGTAGCGTCAATTATTTAGCATTTATATTAGGAAATAAAAACAAACAGGGTTATGTTTCTGAGTTTTTATTTAGTATTGTTACTCAGGATTAATCCGGTTGTTTGACTGAAGTAAACTAATAAAGTTGATCTCATCCGTCGGCTTGCTAACTGCTAATCGCTGAGCGGATAGCTACCCAGCTAGCTAACATGCTAATACGTCTTTATGAGTAGTTTTATTTATTTGCGGATGATTATTTTGAAATGTTTGGACTCGGTTAGGCGTTGGCGTTATTTATTCGTTGTCTGACTGACGTCACAGAGGCTAACGCTAAAGCCGCTAAAGTCGTGTGTGATTTATTCGGCAGACTTTTATCTTTACAGTACTTCAAAAATGTGATTAAAACTAACATTAGAGTTACCTTTGAGACTTTTATGGTCAGGTGAGTATGCGCGTGTTTATGTGTAGACTTTAACGGGAGGTGTGTTGAAGTAGACGTGTTAGAACTTTGTAGAACCTTTTCTTCATATTGAGCTCGGCTTCCGGTTTCTGAGAGGGTGCGCGCGCACGCGGAGCGTGACCGCGCATGTAAATAAGAGACCGGCCCGTGATGGTTCCCTATTCCCTAGTTTCTAAAAAAACAAAAAACAAACATACAATGCATTATGGGTATTCTGTAACCTCTATAGGGGACATCGTTTGGAGTGTTGCAGTGCATTGTGGGAGTTCACAATTATCCATGGTTTCTGGCAATTTATATCACCAAGACAGTGACTTATACAATGCACTTGGTGTGTGTACATACATACAGGAGGAACGCCCGTCACCAACTTCCGGCACAAACTTGTAGCAGAGTTGAAGACTGAACAGGAAGCCCAAAGAGAGAGAGGCATAGAAAGACACAAGAAACGAGAGAGAGAGACTGTTTGGGAGGAAGTGTGTGTGTGTGTGTGTGTGTGTGTGTGTGTGTGTGTGTGTGTGTGTGTGTGTGTGTGTGTGTGGGGAGACATGACGGAGTTCTGGGTGTGCTTTAGTTGCTGCATCGCCGAACAGCCTCAACCAGTGAGTCAAACACTGACACACACACATGTGTTTCCCACTGCAGAGGACAGAACTGAACAGCTCTGTGTGTGTGTGTGTGTGTGTGTGTGTAGAAGAGAAGAAGGCGGATTGATCGCTCGATGATCGGAGAGCCGACCAACTTTGTACACATGACACACGTGGGATCAGGAGATATGGGGATGGGCCTCCCAGCGGTGAGACACACACACTCTCTCACACACACACACACACTCTCATACACACACTCTCATACACACGCTTGCATTTAAAATAAACTGTAGTTTAGGAGCTGATTTAAAAAGTTGAACACATGGCAGGAGAGACTGATTTTGTGTGTGTGTGTGTGTGTGTGTGTGTGTGTGTGTGTGTGTGTGTGTGTTTTGCAGGTGAACTCGGTGCAGGCACAGATGAAATCTAAAGGCGGTTATGGGAATGGCACACCGGCGAGTGTGCAGTGATCCAGTGAGACACACATACACACACACACACACAAACACACACACACACACACTAGAGACTGAACTCCTGTTTTCATTTAAAAATATCTAGGAAGTGACCGAGAGTGTGTAGAAGAACATGTAGAACTTTGGGATTAGTTTAATCTGAACCTTAATCTCCATGGAAACTCCATATCGCAACTGGACTACCAGTAAATGTGTTGCAGCAGGCATGAGCCCCTTTCACACAGACTCTACACCTGGGAATTTACAGGTAAATCCCTAACTCTGGACCAATCAGCTGTCAGGAAAGTGTCACTTCCTTCTTGGCATAAGAAGCACAACTTCCTTAAAAGGACCTGTGGAGACGAGTTTAGTGTTTTGTGGGTTTCTTTTCTGGCCCTCAAACAGAAAGTATCTTGTCTGTGCTGAACAGTGTACTTTACTCCACTCTCACAAGAACCATGATAACGTCATCACCTGAAATTCATTTAATTACGCTTTCCTTTCAGTAAACACAACACAAAGGAAAGACATAAAGGTGTATTAAATATAGCAGAAAATATTTTCTCACAAATTACTTTCACTTTGTTTTTTTCTTTGTTGTGATATAAATGTTTTACTTCTATAACAGTTTGTCAAATTAGTATCGTTCTTCTAGACTATTTTACTGGGATTTTCATTCATCTGTCCCTCTACCCTTCCATCTGTCCCTCTACCCTTCCATCTGTCCCTCTACCCTTCCATCTGTCCCTCTACCCTTCCATCTGTCCCTCTACCCATGCATCTGTCTTTCGATCCTTCCATCTGTCCCTCTGTCCTTCCATCTGTCCCTCTGTCCTTCCATCTGTCCCTCTGTCCTTCCATCTGTCCCTCGGTCCTTCCATCTGTCCCCCTGTCCTTCCATCTGTCCCTCTACCCTTCCATCTGTCCCTCAATTCATCCCTCTGTCCATCTATCCATCCCCCAAACCATCTCAGGGTCTGTCCAGTTTGAATGACTCATTTGTTTGTATTTTGGGAGTCAGAACTAATGGAGTCCAGTCCCGCCAGGATTTGATGATTTTACGATCGCAGAAATTAACGCAAAATCAAGGAAATGGCGCAATATTCCGAGGAGCTTGCAATTTTTCAAAATTACAGCAGATTTTGTTTGGGTGTGGGCTAAGACGTGTCATGTGACCTCATCACGACGTGCATTCAGCCGAAGCCCTCCTCGATTCACGTGCGGCAAACATGAGTACAGCTAAAAAGTCTCATTTACCGACAAACATCACTGCGAAATACCACGCACAGCTGTTTCACATTGTAATTGTGACTTCATCAATTCAAGTAGTTTTACACAAAAAAAAATCAGCAAGGTGCATCTCAAATTTTGAAAAGGGCCGCAGCACAATCAAACATTACAAAAAAACTCAGAAATCCTGTACGGACTGATTATAAACGGTATAGTGGGCGTGTCCAAACAAAGAACCAATGGAGCAGATGGGTTTGGGTTGAAAAAAATCCCTGACACACACCTTTATCCCCAGACTGTTCTGTTTTCTTTTGGTGAACTATTCCATCTAACAGCTCCGTTATTCCTGTTCCACTCTAATTTCTCACTTTTTTATTTTTAATCATTACCTTGAATTTGTGCTGCGTCTCCATCAGCGTGTCGGATTGTCCCGGGGTTTTCCGCTCCACTCACGCCGATCATCAGCAGTCAGTTCCTGTGTAAAGTGCCTTTATGAAAGGGATTAATGACTAATACATTTACTGTTAGTCCAGTTCTAATAGAAACCCACACAAATATCTTAACCTGAGTTTGACTTAATCTGCATGTCTGGCTTTGTTAAACCTGGTGTGTGTGTGTGTGTGTGTGTGTGTGTTTCTGCAGCGTGGACACCAGTGTGTGTGACCTGCTGAACTGAAACAGTGAGGAAGAGGAACAACGCTGGATTTAAACTTTTTTAATTTTTTATATATATATATATATATATATAGCTATACACACACACACACACACACACACACACACACACACTGGATCAGCGAGTCAGAGCACTGGTCTGTGAGACGCGTGTATATCTGCATAATCGCACTGTTAGACGCTTAAAGCTTTCTGATCAGAGTTTAAACATTCACACCCATGCTCGCCACACCAACCAATCAACATCCGGCATCCATTAACCCTCCGCCCCTCCCCACCCCACCCCTCCCCTCCCCACCCCTCCCCTCCCCACCCCACCCCACCCCACCCCACCTCCCTCATGGACGCTTTATTTATTTGGTGATTTGTCTCGCAGGTTAAATATGGTGGCTGGGCCACTGCGCATCACACACACACACACACACACACACGTTTAAATGATGAGTGAGCGTGAGCAGTAGCTTGAACACAGACACAAATAGAGACGTAAATAATGAGCGTTTTTTTTTCATGATTTTATATCTTTTCATATAAATTTATGAATATATATATATATATATTCCGTGGGATGTGGAATATCATTCTTTTATTTTTTTAAAGCTTTTTAAATGCGCCGTGTTGAAATAAACTTGACATGTGCAACCTCACTGTAATGTCTTCCCACAGTGCTGTCCTTCGCCGTGTTAAACTGCGGGAGGATTCTTGTACAGATGTTTTCATGCCCAAATAAATGATGCCAAGCAGCAACCTGTCTGTTTTCTGTTTGGATTATTAATTAAAATGACATGTACGCAGCGCCTCTTGTTTATTTTTGCACTGTTTGTACCCTTGGCCACACCTCTTTTCATTTTTTCTATTGCTACACATCCGAGCTTTATGAGTTTGGCTGTTGGAAATGATTTAATTATATAATTTTACTGCAGCCGTTGTGCGTTCATGAATTGAAACAGGCTGACATAGCAAAGACACTAGGCTTCTCTAATACTATATTTAAATGATTTCACACATTCAAGGGAGGAAAAACGGGTGTAGGTTCACACATTTTTGCATTTGCACCTCGTTTTCAAAATGTTACGTTTCAAGAGAAAGAATTAAGAATTCAAAGAAAGAATTAAAAGATACTTCACTCATGACATGTTTGCATCTAATGTTTGTATGTATTCTGAGTGAGTAAATCCATCCACACACTTTACCACTCTAACATGCTTTTACATGCTTACTAGGTGGCAAAAAAAAAACCCAACCTGTATGATACTTTCCACAATTGCACCTTGTGGCCATACAGCAAGAGTTTACCAACTACCCTCCTTTTTTCAAATATATTTTTATTACTTAAATTAATTCAAGTAATAAAAATCCATAAAAACATTTTTGATGTAAATGTAATAAATCATGCAGTAGAGGGTTAATCTGTTAACCCACCAGCACAAACGCCTTTTCTTTTCTTTTTTAATTCTTACACTTTTTTTACCCCAGCCATTGTTGAGTATAATTTGTGAATTATACCTGACTGTGTTGCAGAAAGCGCCCCCTTCTGGTGATAATTTATTAAATCTGCACTGGCCTGACATTAGACCTGTGTACTTTGCTGCTGTTTGGTTTTTTGATGCACCACAGTCTTGAAGAAATTACATTTTCTTTCTAGATATACACCGATCAGCCATAACATTAAAACCACCTGCCTTATATTGTGCCTCCAAAACAGCTCTGACCCGTCGAGGCGTGGACTCCACAAGACCTCTGAAAGTGTGCTGTGGTATCTGGCACCAGGACATTAGCAACAGATCCTTTAAGTCCTGCAAGATGTGAGGTCGGCCACTGTGGATCGGACTTGTTTGTCCAGAACGTCCAGCAGACGTTGGATCAGATGGAGATCTGGAGAATTTGGAGGTCGTGTCAACACCTTGAACTCTTTGTCATGTTCCTCAAACCGTTCCCGAACAATGTTTTCAGTGTGTGAGGGAGTGTCATCCTGCTGAAAGAGGACACTGATATTAGAGAACACCGTTACCATGAAGAGGTGTACTCGGTCTGCAGCAATGTTTAGGTAGGTGGTACATGTTAAAGTAACATCCACATGAATGCAGGACACAAGGTTTCCCAGCAGAACATTACCCAGAGCGTCACACTGCCTCTGCCGGCTCACCTTCTTCCCATAGTGGTGCCATCTCTACCCTAGGTAAGCAACACCCACACACCCAGCTGGTTGAAGACGAGGCGCGCTGCAGCATTCTGAATCATCTGAAGGGGTTTGATGGAGCTGCTGGGAGGCCCGAGAGTAGTGCGTTGCAATAGTCCAGTTTTGAGATAACAAGAGCCTGGACTAGTATCTGTGTGGCCTGTTCGGTGATGTAGAGTCTGATTTTCTTGATATTGTACAGGATGAAACTACAGGACCATGCAGTTGTTGAGATGTGGTCTATAAAGGTCAAGCTGTCATCGAGAATCACCCCGAGGTTCCTGGCCGTCCTGGTTGGCTTGAGTGCGGATGAGCCGAGCTGTACAGTGAGGTTGTGGTTGATTGAGGGACAGGCTGGGATGACGAGAAGCTCAGATTTTGCCAGGTTGACCTTAAGTGGTGTTCCTTCATCCAGACCGAGATGTCCGACAGACAAGCAGAGATGCGTGCAGAGACGGATGGATCGTCAGGCTGGAAGGACAAATAGAGCTGGGTGTCATCAGCATAGCAATGATATGAGAAGCCATGAGACTTCATCACCTACCCTAGAGATGTAGTGTAGATAGAAAAGAGCAGTGGACCCAGAACTGACCCCTGTGGAATGCCAGTTGTGAGTTGCTGAGTTTCAGAAATACGTCCCTTCCATGATACCTTGAAGGATCTGTCTGAGAGATAGGATTCCATCCAGCACAGGACTGTTCCGGTGATGCCCAGGCTGGAGAGAGTTGACAGGAGGATCTGATGATTCACAGATCTTCTGTGGGATCTGACCAGATGGACTAGCCTTCACTTCCCACACGCATCAAGGAGCCTTAGGAGCCCATGACCCTGTCTCCGGTTCACCGGTTGTCCTTCCTTGGACCACTTTTGGTAGGTACTAACCACTACATACCAGGAACACCCACAAGACCTGCTGTTTTGGAGATGCTCCTTTTCCTGCTTCCAACACATCAACTTCTAGAAATAACTGTTCACCTGCTGCCTAATAAATATATCTCACCTCTTGACAGGTGCCTCTGTAACGAGATAATCAGTTTTATTCGCCTCACCTGCAAGTGGTTTTAATGTTGTGGCTGATCAGTGTGTACAGGAATGACAGGGTGTTGTTTAGCCCTTATGCCTAAAGCTATAAGAAAAAGCAGAATATCAAGAAAATCCATCAACATTAGATCCAAATCAATGTTCTGCCAACATGTTTGTGATTAACAAACATGTTACTTGAGACATAAATCATACCTTGTGCCAAAGTTTTACCTTCTTGACAGTGTTCTATATAAATAAATGGTTGTTTATAATATGATGGAAAGGCACCATTGTGGTCCCCGGTTCGCGTGTTTCGGATGTGCACCTCATGTCCATTTCCTCTGGGTTTCTTTCAGGGTCTCTGGTTTCCTCCTGCCTCATGAAAACAAGCATGTAGGTGTACTGACCACTCTAAATTGCCCGTAGGTGTGAATGTGTGTGTGGATGTGGCCCTGCGATGTTCTGGTGCCCTGTCCAGGGTGAATTCTTGCCCCACCAGGATAAAGCACTCTATTGTTGTTTAACAATGCCTAAAACTATGCCTAAAAAATTTTGTTATGCAAAATAACATTGTGCCAACATTCTAACAATTCGCCAACCAAGCTACATGTGACGCGGTTTAAGTGTAAACTGTGCGTCTAATTGATCAAAAATAAATGAAATATGTAGAATGTAAAATGAAACAACAATCTCTTCCCCTATGAGCGCAAATGTTTAACTTCCTATTTTGCAAAATTATTTATTTAAAAATGAGATGTTGCCAGATATTGTAAAAATAACTGTTGCCAGATATTCACAGAAATCTTGTTAGTAATGCATGAATGAGCCTCGTAGCTCCAGTGTGCAACTAAAGGCGTAAACATAGTTTCCACTGAGATGTTCTTTGAACCTTTAAAAACAGATCTGACGATACTGCGTGAATCCAGTCTGCTCAGTCACTGCTGTGAATAAGCAATAATTAAGGGTGTATACTGTATTTCTGGAACATGCCTCATTAATCTTTCATACATGGGTTTGTTGAAAATTCCAATCATTATTGAGAATACTCTTTTCAGGGGAAGAACCTAATGCATGCTCAGAAAGACAGTAGAATTCGCCAGATCACAGGATCAAATGATTTGCATGTTTATTGATCATAGTTATGATCATTTGCATTTCAACACATTACATGAAGAGGGAACACTTTCGGAGGAAACAGAATAGAGTTTTATCTGAAAAAAGATAACAGATTACAAAATATTTCTTATAGAACGTAGTTGTATTTGGTCATGGCAGGACATCCCCCCACTGAACTGTTTATGTATTTTTAAAATTCTATCATTTCTGTCACAGAGGCAGAGAGAATGACGCAGTAGTAGTGAGGAGTCGGGAAATAGACAGGAAGGAAATGGTCATGGATGGAATAACTCGCTTTTAACTGTAAATATCACCAAGGACAGAATCTAAAATGAAGAACAAAGCTGTGCACGAGTAGACAAACAATGAAGATCAGTGATTGGTCGGTGGGAAACAATGGGTCCTGGGGTGCCCTGAAAGGTGCTTATAATTAAAATGTAATAATAATAATAATAATAATAATAATAATAATAATAATAATAATAATAATAATTGATTGGTCATTGGAAAAATGATGATCAATGATTAATTGTTGGGAGCAGTGGTGATCCGTGATTGGTCGTTGGCTTTACACACTGGTGGTGACTTGAGTGAACCTGCTCTCTCAACTCATATGCTACTTTTTGAAATAGTCGCTAAAGGGGTCCAAAACATTGAGTTTTCGAACACTGATTCCAACTGCCAACTTATGATGTCATAATAATCGTTACAGCAACTGACCAATCAGCAGAGTCGCTTCAACTGGAACTCACTGCATACTCATTACTGTCACAATTACACTATAATTAACATGTTCATTTTTTCATTGTTTTTTTTTTGCTGCTCTGTCTTTGTTTTCTTTATGCTAAATACTATTTTTTTTCTCACATATAATATTTAATCCTCTTTGTTAATTTCTTATCATCTATCTTTCTTTCAAACCCTTTTTGTGTTTCTCTTTTTTTCAGTTAATACTTCCTTTAAACATGATTTGGTCTATTGTTATCATTTTCAAACTGTTAAATTATTTGTAAAATAGTGGCTTAAATAATGAGTTACTTTCAGTTCAGTCGATCCTTTCGTAGCTAATAGTACAGTGTAGCAGTAAGTGTGTAAAGTAATGTTTAATTACACGTTAAACCGAGTAATAAAAACATTAAAAACATTTGTAATCTTTCTCCAGTGGAGGATTTGTGTTAATAAAACACTGAGGCACTTTTCGGCCATTACTCTTTCCTTCTCTGATTGCTCTCGAGCTGTAATGGAGCCGTCAAAGGCGGAAGCGGAAGTCATTCAATGCATGTCACGACACCCGTATTCCGACAAGCCCCGCCCTTCTGCGTGGGGATTGGCTAGGAGTTTAGCGATGTGTCTATGTGTATGAACTAATAGCCAATCCTAGTGTAGAAGGGGCGGGGCTTATCGGAATACGGTGTGTGAAACAAAAAACCCGAGTGCTGTAGTCTCTATTCGTAGAAAATGTCAACAGTCAAAACTAACTAATAAAGTACGGCTCGTTTTTTGTTTTAAATCGAACTTTAGATAATCTGTTAGTTGTTTTATTTTGAATCTGCGTCTTTAAACCAGATGTTCTGCCGAAATGACAACAACAGTGTGGATAATCCTGGCCGTCACTCTGCTCTCTTATCGGGTAAGTTAGCTAGCTAGCCACTGAAGCTAACGCGGAGGCTAAACTAGTTACTTTATTTACGAGTGAATAAGAACAGAGAGTAATTTACTACAGTTCGCTTAGCGTAGAGTCACATATAAACAGAAAATACAGTTCAGAGAGTTTTTATTTGATATCTTTGTGAGTAAACAGTAAATATCAGGTGTTGAGGAACTGAAAGCACTGGGGAATTCCAGCACATTATAGGCATTATACAGGCCTGGCAGGCTGAACTGGTCCCATTTAACTGGGTCATTTACACAACTAGACTGCCCAGTAGGAGTAGAGGAAAGAAACATTCAGATTGGACAATCACTGCAGCTGGATGAGAGCTCCAGCCTGACTAATACAGCTGGAGTGATTTAGACATCAGTTCTGTTACAAACGACTTTTACACAGTGGGTGGACAGATAGACAGGTGGACTGACAGATTACTGACGGCCCTATAGGAAGGTGTTAATGTTACAGCCCTATAGGAAGGTGTTTCATCCCTATAGGAAGGTGTTACAGCTCTATAGGTAGGGCATTACAGCCCTATAGGAAGGCGTTACAGCCCTACAGGAAGGTGTTACAGCCCTACAGGAAGGTGTTACAGCCCTATAGGAAGGTGTTACAGCCCTATAGGAAGGTGTTACAGCCCTATAGGAAGGGCGTTACAGCCCTATAGGAAGGCGTTACAGCCCTACAGGAAAGTGTTACAGCCCTATAGGAAAGTGTTACAGCCCTAAGGAAGGTGTTGCAGCCCTATAGGAAGGTGTTGCAGCCCTATAGGAAAGTGTTACAGCCCTATAGGAAGGTGTTGCAACCCTATAGAAAAGTGTTACAGCCCTATGGTATTACAACCCTATAGGAAGGTGTTACAGCCCTAAAGGAAAATGTTACACCTGACAGGAAAGTGTGTTACAGCCCTAAGGAAGGTGTTACAGTCCTAAAGGAAAGTGTTACATCCCTACAGGAAGGTGTTACAGCCCTACAGGAAAGTGTTACATCCCTATGGTATTACAACCCTATAGAAAGGTGTTGCAGCCCTACAGGAACTTGCTACAAGTGTTCCCTTTTGGCTGTAGTTTTTCCCATGAGGCTGTAACACATGCTATAAGAAGCCCTACAGGAACATTTTGTAGCTCTGCAGGAGGAAGTTACAGCCCTGTAGGCACGTCCTGAAGGTATTGCTGTAACATGTTCCTGTGGCACTGTGCCAGGTGTCTTGTGATGAATTTTGACTCCTGTGCCACTGCATCATCTTCTCTAATACGCTTTTATTGACCTCTGAACACTTTCTGTAGCTCTCTGCCTTCCTGCAGCACTGTAATATGATGCTGAGTGGATCTTGTAATTTGGTTTGTGTTCTTTCAGAGCGAGTGCCACGAGGCCGTCCTGCACGTTTCTGATTGGATCCTTCAAAAGGAGTACTGTCTCGTTTACAACGCATCATGGTCCAACATCTCCAGCTCTCTTACTGATGCTGTAAGTCAGTGCACACACACATGGGCTAATGCATCAGAACTTACCCAGACCTTCATCTCGTGTGTGTGTGTGTGTGTGTGTGTGTGTGTGTGTGTGTGTGTATACAGGCGCGGTACAGGCTGGTGAACAAGACGTCGACCACGCTGTGTGATGCGAGCGGAGTAGAGCCGGGCTCGCTGAAGGGCGTGGCGGTGTGTGTGATGCGAGGAGGCTGTGGCTTCAGTCAGAAAGCTCAGGTGGCTCAGCAGCTCGGAGCCGCAGTTCTTCTCATCGCCAGCAAAGAGGCCATGGTACTTACATCACGCTATGACATCACGTGTGTTTGTGCAGCTTTCAGATTTCACACATCACTTCGATTTCTTTTTGTAGCGCAGTGACAACTTCTTTCTAGCGCAGTATCTCCATCCATCTACCGCGCTCCCGTAGTGCCATAAGCAGTCCTCGCTAACAGATTCCGTTAGTGCTGTAACGAATTCCTGGCGTGCCATATCCAGTCTTCGGAGTGCCGTAATGGGTTCTTGGGGTGCCGTAAGTTCTCGTAGTACCATAACGAATTTCTTTAATGTCTCACAGAGTTCTCGTCAGTCCATCACGCGTTCTTGTAAAGATGGTTTGAGCTGTCAGAGTGCTGTAACAAGATCCCTGAGTACTTGTTCTGTGGGTGCCGCAACAAGTTCCCTTCACGTCACGACGAGTTCTCATCACAAGTTCTCTTAACGACGTATCGAGTCCTCAGAGCGCATTAAGTTCCTTCCAGAGTGTCACAGTGAGGTCTTGTAATGCCGTCACAAGTTCTCAGAGCACTGTAACAAATTCCTGGAGCACACTACGCAGTTACCCAAAAGAGTTCTTCTCACAAGTTCTGTAAGCTTCGTCAGGAGTTTTAATAATGAGGTTCTTGGAGCACCGTAACGTGTTCTTGTA
>NC_071284.1:35321891-35339391 GCF_001660625.3 Ictalurus punctatus
TGTTACATCACCCGTATACCTCCTGTTACATCACCCGTAACTCCTGTTACATCACCCGTATCTCCTGTTTCATCACCCGTATACCTCCTGTTACATCACCCGTATACCTCCTGTTACATCACCCGTATACCTCCTGTTACATCACCCGTATCTCCTGTTACATCACCCGTATCTCCTGTTACATCACCCGTATACCTCCTGTTACATCACCCGTATACCTCCTGTTACATCACCCGTATACCTCCTGTTACATCACCCGTATACCTCCTGTTACATCACCCGTATCTCCTGTTACATCACCCGTATACCTCCTGTTACATCACCCGTATACCTCCTGTTACATCACCCGTATACCTCCTGTTACATCACCCGTATACCTCCTGTTACATCACCCGTATACCTCCTGTTACATCACCCGTATACCTCCTGTTACATCACCCGTATCTCCTGTTACATCACCCGTACCTCCTGTTACATCACCCGTATACCTCCTGTTACATCACCCGTATCTCCTGTTACATCACCCGTACCTCCTGTTACATCACCCGTACCTCCTGTTACATCACCCGTACCTCCTGTTACATCACCCGTACCTCCTGTTACATCACCCGTATCTCCTGTTACATCACCCGTATACCTCCTGTTACATCACCCGTATCTCCTGTTACATCACCCGTATACCTCCTGTTACATCACCCGTATCTCCTGTTACATCACCCGTATACCTCCTGTTACATCACCCGTATACCTCCTGTTACATCACCCGTATCTCCTGTTACATCACCCGTATCTCCTGTTACATCACCCGTATCTCCTGTTACATCACCCGTATCTCCTGTTACATCACCCGTATACCTCCTGTTACATCACCCGTATCTCCTGTTACATCACCCGTATCTCCTGTTACATCACCCGTATATCTCCTGTTACATCACCCGTATCTCCTGTTACATCAGTCATGCGTCTTTGTACCATCAGCAGTAAGTTGTTGTTGTGTCTCTGCAGGTCTGTTGGTGGCGTACTGTCACCGGTTTGATGTTTGGACTGGCAGCTCGAACAGAATCTACTACGTCTCCTGTGCTGTTGGTAATAAAACTATGATACAATATAGATGTGTACACATCCCACATGTGTAAAGTTACAATACACTAATTGTCCAATGCATACATATAATTGTAATTGTTGTATTTGTGTGTGTGTGTGTGTGTGTGTGTGTGTGTGTGTGTGTGCAGCGTACACTCTGGGCCTGGTGTTGACCTTCGTGGTGATGTTGTTGTCTAAGATGGGTCAGCCAGCTCTGCTGTACTTGGTCCCGTTCACTCTGCTCACCAGCGGCCTGCTCGCCTGGAAGCGCAAAGAGTTCAAACAGTTCTGGGCCGGAACCACCTACCAGGTGAGCTCCTCTGATTGGACGTCTGAGTGGTGTGTCGTTTGGACTGTGTAATGTTTATTCACACGTAGTAACACGCTGCTTCTGGTTTGCTTAGGCTTAGTGAGTCATATAATATAAGGATTGGACATTTCGGTATCCGGCAGTGAGTGACAGGATACCAAAATGGCCGAACTCTGAGGAAGAGCAGACGATGATAGATTGCAAATGTCGCAGTGTTGCCGCTTAAAAAAAGAAAAGCCGTGATCTGTGCGTTACCTGTTACAGCACACCTGCAGAACAGCTCAGGTGATCAGAGACAGGTGTGCGGAGAAACTCTGACTCTGATCACCTGACCCTGCTGTGCAAGAGAGTATACTCTCTGCACTCGTGTGTGTGTGTGTGTGTGTGTGTGTGTGTGTGTGTGTGTGTGTGTGTGTGTGTGGTAGACCAACTGTGTGAAACTCTCTCATTACTTGGTCTCCATCAGGTGTTGGACTCATCCAGGGAACCTTTAATACCAGGTGGGCGTTTACCTTTCAGCCCCACTCGCTGCTCTTCCATATGCTCTGTGTGTGTGTGTGTGTGTGTGTGTGTGTGTGTGTGTGTGTGTGTGTGTGTGTGGACTTTTCAGCTTCTCTCTCACATTATGAGCTGCTGTTCTGCTCACATATCACATCAGCTTCCTAACCCTGCTCCTGCTTCTTTAGCCTCGCTGCTCTGAGTAATTAAACCTCCACCGTGTCCCCGCTTCAGACACCATACAGTGCCGGTTTCAAAAGTCTTGGCGCCCTTACGATTAGCTAAGCATAACCTCCTTGAGGTTAGAAGCAAATGTAGAGACTTGTAGCCCCTGCGATCTGTCAGTGTGCTGGATCAGGTGTGTGTGTTAGAGATGTAACTAAAAAGAGACCATGTTATTCTGAATGAACAAAGCTTCACAAGGCGTCTGCTTGAGATTAGAGGTGTTTACCTGAAGTGGCATCTTGCAGGTCATAGCAAAAAACGAGGAAAAAAACACAGTGGTTACTTTGATGAGGGTGCTAGCGAGATCAGATATGATCAGACATGAAGCTTGTGGGACAAAGAAAGACCACGTTCATGAGCGCTATCATGAACAATGTGAACAGTACCCTGGACGTTATCGTACACAGTAGAGGTGGAGCGATAGTGGATTTACCCATCACGAGATCTACTGATAAGTCGGGCGGTACTGAGTTGCCGATTAATTAACCGATAGTTTTTAAAATACTGATACTGAATGAAAACGCCGCACTCCAATTAAAACATCGCTGGACTTTATTACAAAAATAAACAGTTCTGACTGTACACAGCAAATATAGTGTATGTTTTTATATGAAATAAATATGAACATATATTAACTATTAATAAAGTAAATAAAAGCTGTACATCCGAACCAAAACGTAACGCCCCAAATCGAAAATGAATCAAAAATACTTCAGATTACACAACAAAATTTGTCAGTGATGGTTTTTACTTCTCCTCTAGAGGCCGCTCTCGTGCTGTATAATGAGGGCGGACCCTTCTCAGTTGCTCCCGGATAAGATAACCGATAGTTCCAGTAATCGCTTATCGGTCGGGCTCTAGTAAACAGTAACCTGAGCGATAAGGCTGACATTATTGTAAACAGTAACGTATTTCCAGCATTCCTTCATCATTAGTCACGGTCTGGTCACGGTGTATCTGATAATTAGATTATATCAGGGGCAGGTATGAACTGCGTGATTATAAAAACATTCCCACACACACCTGTAGTTGAGAGTGATTATGAAGTGCAGAGATGTAGCTGAGGTCGAGGAACCGTCAGAGCCATGCGGACACCGCACACCGTTCTGCCACACAGTCTCACCTGCCCACAGCGCTGGGGTTCAGGTCAGGACCAGGCCACGCCCACTTCAGGTTTGAGTCTGAATATGGATACAGTTAGTACTGTTGAATTACACCTCGTGAGTGAGTGTGTGTGTGTGTGTGTGTGTGTGTGTGTGTGTGTGTGTGTGTGTGTGTGAGTCATTACAGCAGCAGGAACTGTCCCTCTTCCCTCCCTGCAGCAGATAACTGGGCTCTAGGGTGCGCTGTGGCAACATGATGTGTGTTTCAGATCTAACATGCATCATGCGTGTACACACACACACACACACACACACACATTTTCATCTCACCCATTGTGGCTTGAGCCGCTAACGCTAACACTACTGTGTGTGTCTCTGTGTCCGAGTGTAAATAAATGTTAGAGGTGTGTAAGTGTTTTATTCCTGTCTTCACCTCAAGGTGCCCTAATCAAGCAGGGTGCACCAGAAACAGGAATGAAACACAGCCTTGATATGTGATCGGAGAACAAGGGCGTGTCTCAAACGTCAGAGAAAGTGTTCTTATTAGAATTAAACCAGATCTCGTGTTCTGATATTCGGGACGGAGCCTTAAAAACGGACCACATTCTAGTAAGAACACTGTAAAGATTTTCATTTCATTACTCATTACTAATTATTCTCTCTCTCTCTCTCTCTCTCTCTGTCTCTCTCTCTCTCTCTCTCTCTCTGTCTCTCTCTCTCACTCTCTCTGTCTCTGTCTCTCTCTCGCTCTCTCTCTGTCTCTCTCTCTCTCTGTCTCTGTCTCTCTCTCTCTCTCTCTCTCTGTCTCTCTGTCTCTCTCTCTCACTCTCTCTCTCTGTCTCTGTCTCTCTCTCTCTCTCTCTCTGTCTCTCTGTCTCTCTCTCTCACTCTCTCGCTCTCTCTCTCTCTCTCTCTCTCTCTCTCTCTCTCTGTCTCTCTCTCTCTTTCTCAGATGGAGATGCTGAATATTCCAGCGCAGTGAGGAAGTGCTGATCGGCTGGATTTAGACGCGTGTGTGAGTGCGTGAGTGTGTGTGTGAGTGCGTGAGTGCGTGAGTGCGTGAGTGTGTGAGTGCGTGCGTGAGTGTGTGTGAGTGCGTGAGTGAGTGCGTGAGTGAGTGCGTGAGTGAGTGCGTGAGTGAGTGCGTGAGTGAGTGAGTGCGTGAGTGAGTGCGTGAGTGAGTGCGTGAGTGAGTGCGTGAGTGAGTGCGTGAGTGAGTGCGTGAGTGAGTGCGTGAGTGAGTGCGTGAGTGAGTGCGTGAGTGAGTGTGTGTGTGAGTGAGTGTGTGTGTGTGTGTGCTGAGCACTTTAAGCCCTGTGATTGGCTTTATCAGGACCAATACAGTCTTATCGCTCTCTCTTTAATAAACAACTTTAATATCTATTTTCAAAAAGGCCTTAATCACTGCCTCAGGCTCCGCCCACAACGCACGTCAACACGTGATCAGGTTGTTTTACAGACAGTGTAAAGACACGGTGACCGTGGAAACGAACCTGAAACATCCAAAACATCAACATTTCCCTCAAAATGCGCTGGAAAATTAGTAAGAAAGTTATTTTTACTCAGAAAAAGTAACGGATTACAGATGAGTAATTAGTGCTTTAAAACTGTAATCTGATGACGTTACTCATTACTGCATGTAGAAATGAATCAGGTTACTCGTTACCTTACCTTCACTTTACTTTCATCACCATCAAACCTACAGAATACCCTACACAGTGGAACTCGGGTCTTTCAGGGATTTTAGCGTCGGCGTCAGTCTGATTTATAATAGAACCTTCCTCGGGTGTGTCGGTGTGTGTAGAACAAACAGAGCGATAAAATATCAAACTTTTCTCACTAGGCTAGTCTGGGGTCGCTAGCCGAGGGGGGACACGGATAAGCTATCACTGTATGGGTTTATCTGCTACAGAGTCATGTAGGGTTCATTATCCTTCCTCCTGCTCTGCTCACGTCATGTTCACGTGAACTGGAACTCATATAGACGTTTACACGCCTCGTTCTCCTGCTCAGCATCAGAGGATGATTCTGTTTCAGTCTCAACACCTTTACTGCTTTAAATAAATAAATAAATCGGCGTATATCCATTTCCCCTCACGCTGACTGAGCTAGCGTTCGGTAGCATTGAGAGACCGTCAGCCAATAAGACACGAGTATTTCCACGTATTTCCCTGTGAACCCGTCTGATTCTGACAGGGTGTTCCGTTTGAACGCACCTGCGTGTGTAGTTACATTCTGTGGTGCGTTGAACACAATCGGCGTGTTAGTGCGTCTGACACGTGCTGTGTGTTAAACACCACCACAGGTAACACAGACGTGTTCTTTCGGCTTTCCCCCCTACGATTATCCTGAAATGCGGTTTGTTTGTGTGCTAAAATTCTACTGAAATACTCTCAAAATAAACAAACAACAACATGAAGTTCAGGTGACATTAATTAAAATCACCAAAACGTTTGACCGAGGTAAGAATCGGACTCGCGTCTCCCCACAGACTGATCGGACAGTGATTTATGACGTTTATTTGCTTTTCATTTCGAACACGTCTACTGGATAATTGAACACAGCAGGTGTTGAAACAGTAAGAACACAGAAAGTGTGCAGGGTATGATTTTCTGAGCAGGAGTTTCTGAACCCAGCGTATCTGTGACATCATGAGCAGGTTATTAGTCTGATTTCCCGCGCTCCACCTGCCCCACCGGTGAGCACACAGCACGCGAGGTGCCAGCGTCTCCATGTGTAACCACCGCACGATCACGTGTTGATGCGAGGTGTAAACCCGGGCCTGTGGGTTTTTTTTTTTTTTTTAAAAGAAATAACGATTTCAGTGTTTCTGTATTCAAAGTCTTCATTCGTGTGTTCTTTTCATGCCTTAAATTAAAGACGGAATGTCTGCTGATGCCAGTAATACGTTTGCTGTGACGTTTAATTTGCGATATAATGAGGCTGTTTGACAGATAAATGCCATAAAAGCACAGTACTGTCTGAATTCTTACTTTTACTGTCTGAGCGGTTTTATTTTCTGATTTATACTGACTCAACCCCACCGCTCAAGAGCTCAACGGAGGTTTGGACGACTAAACACCTTCGTGAAGCACAAATTCAGACGACGCATGTAAAGAGGGGTGTAAACTTTTGAACATGTTGTAAAAAATAAAACTGCTGACTGAGACTGAAGTTGCTGGAATCTTTCCTCTGTTTCATCTGTGTGTGAATATATAGGAAAATAATCAACTCTGGGGAGGTGTGATGTAGCAGAGTTACTGTTACCATGGTAACATCCTATAGCAGCACACCCCCGTGTGTTTTATTCCCCTTGTAACACAGCGATTTGCAAACGATCGCAATTTTTACTTATTAAAATATAGCACTGTACTTTTATCGTACAAGTCGTTCATCAAGCAGGTGAGTTCCTGTTCTCACTTACGTTATAGCAGCTATAAACACTCGTTCCCTCACCATCCCGCTCTCTATTCCCTCTCTTTATCCTCTCTCTCTATTCTCTATTCCCTCTCTATTCCCTCTCTCTATTCTCTCTCTATTCTCTCTCTATTCCCTCTCTCTATTCTCTCTCTATTCTCTCTCTATTCTCTTTATTCTCTCTCTCTCTATTCTCTCTTTATTCTCTCTCTATTCTCTCTTTATTCTCTCTCTATTCTCTCTTTATACTCTCTCTCTATTCTCTCTCTCTCTATTCTCTCTTTATTCTCTCTCTATTCTCTCTTTATTCTCTCTCTCTATTCTCTCTCTCTCTATTCTCTCTTTATTCCCTCTCTCTATTCTCTCTCTCTATTCTCTCTTTATTCTCTCTATTCTCTCTCTCTATTCCCTTTCTTTACAGATTTCCCTCTGACTGTTACACAGCGCTGACACTGGAGACTCCTTCCTCACACCTTACAGAAACATTTTTCTCCTACAGATCAGTGATTTCACACAGTTTTAACCTATTTATGTGAATCTGTCCCAGTGAACGAGCCGTTACTATAGAAACTATAATGTATCAGAATGAGCACATTAATATTAATATAAACCTGCGCTACTGTCGGAGCTGCTGTTATAGAGAACTAATCACCACCTGACGACCAATCACAGTCCAGAATCATTAAATGAAATGGGTTTACATTTTGCTTTTCCCCACCTGAAAACCAGACAGTTGGATCGAGGGTAAACATTACCCGAGGAGTATTTCAGGTTGGTGTTTTTTTTTTCTTATCCCTCTTCAAGGCAGTGAAATGGATTTTGCGTCATAGTAGACTCGACCAGCAGGGGGCGCTGCAGCACTGTCTAAGTGGTGGTTCAGATTTTATTCATTATGTACTGCTACAAAATCGAAACCAGATGACTTTTGGAAGGAAACCGGAGAACCCGAAGCAAACGGATCAGGATAAACAATACAGTGTTCTATGATTACAATACGTTTTTATAAATCATTTAAAAATCCCAGTTCATTAAATATCACATTATTTTGTGTTATTAAATATTATTGTTTAACGACACGATGTGGTGTTGCATTTAAGTTTAAATAATTTCAAAAGATCGTAGTTAATTACTTATAACTTCATAATTAATAAATCTCGAACATAGATATTTGTTTAATATTTATAATTATCTACTTATTTAAAATGATTAAAATATGTTTCATAAACGATTTAAAAATCCCAGCTTATTAAAAAATCACAAATTAATGTTTACTTTTAAAAATGATTGTTTATCGATACATTATGGCATGGGATTAAATTTTTATATCTATAATTTCCAAAATGATTTTTAATAAATTCTAAAATATTTCTTATGAATTATTAATTTAACATTTATATTTTAAATCATGTGCTTATTTAAAATAAACCATTATATTCTCCTGTTGTGTGTGTATTTTTTTTAAATCTACAAATTAATGAATAAAATATTTATGAAAATGTTTGATAGACTTGTATCGTCTAAAATATACAGAAATTTTATGTTCATAAATATATTAATAAACTATTTCAGGGCAACAATCTTTTCAAATATAATCAAGAAAAAACTACTGTATAGTAATTTTAATAGTATAGATCTTTATAGTCATTACTATAAAGTAATTTTTATAGTATAATTCTTTATAGTAAACCCTATTTTTTACTTTAAAAAAATATTTTCTGCAGTATAGTTCCTTATGGTCATTAATTTATAGTATTTAATTGTATAGTTCTTTATAGCCATTTTCTATAGTATAATTCCTTATGGTGATGAATGATTTTTATAGCATAGTTCTGTATGGTATTTTTATAGTAGAGTTAATAGATATATAGACTTTACATTTAAAAAGAACATCCATAAATAATCACTACAATATTTCTGATTCTTTAAGATGTGTATATACATAAATTCTCTGTTTGTAAATATATTAATGCATTTGTAAAATATTTCAATGTAACATTTTCCAAATGCTATCATGGAACAGTTTATAATTTAATTTAGTTTAAATTAATAAACAGTGCTCTGACACCGTACTGTGGTCTGTAATGGAAAAGGAAAAGAGGGCGGGGCAATCGTGTCGACGCCCCGCCCACTCATCCCCCGCCACCGTGGTCACATCCCGCCTCGTTCTGTCATGTGATCCAGACCACGTGACTGGGGGGGGGGCGCTGACTCAGCTGCGTCGTCACGCAGGCGAAAGCGCGTCAGTCGGGGAGTCGCAGCATTATGAGAGATCCACCTTCCGCTGCTGCTGCTGGAGCGGAGACACCGGAGAAACGCTGCTCCCACCGGGCTTCCCTCAGCGCGCTCACCCGCAGCGCCGCCGATAGATGGCTAAAAGCCGCGCAACACCTCCGCTTCAGTCCGCACGGTGAAGAGAATGGTACGTCCCGGGGCTCCGGGGTTTGTTTTCCCTTCCCTGTTCCCGTCTCGGAGCGCTTCACGCGGACTGACATTAGCTTAGCATAGCGTATCATACATATGTGTATATAAATAAATATAGCTTTAGCCGCCTGTATGCTACCAGCGTATACAACACACACACACACACACACACACACACACACACACACACACACACACACAACTTCGGTTCATATTTTACCACAAACGGTTTCGGTAACCGACAGATAACACCACGCACGCACGCACGCACGCGCGCGCACGCACTCTCTCTCTCTCTCTCTCTGTCTATCTATCTAGATGTAGAGTGTCAGAACAGTGTCGCGCGCCAGTATGAAAAACATTCGTCTCGCGCGCCTATGTGGATCTCTCTCTCTCTCTCTCTCACTGTCTCTCTCTCTCTCACTGTCTCTCTCTCTCTCTCTCTCTCTCTCTCTCTCTCTCTCACTGTCGGCTCGCGCTTCTGAAACGCAGCTGAATGTCAGTCACAGATGTCAGTTAGCCTGAAGCTAAAGTGATTAAAGCTAAAGCTAGCGGTGTTAGCAGCAGGATGATTCCAACCCCTCGCCCCACCTCTCGCTCTTCTTCTCCTCTCTCTCTCTCTATCTCTCTCTCAATCTCTCTCTCTCTTCTTCACACTCTCTCTTCTTCTCTCTCTCTCTCCGTCTCTCTCTCTTCTTCACACTCTCTCTCTTCTTCTCTCTCTCCCTCTCTCTCTCTCTCTCTCTCTCTCTCTCCCTCTCTCTCTCTCTCTCTCTTTGAGAACATGTCCTGTCAGGATTCAGGTTCTCAGCTTTAAGCTCATGATGGGTTGAGTTAGTGTGTGTGTGAGTGTGTGTGTGTGTGTGTGTGTGAGTGTGTGTGTGTGTGTGTGTTTCTCCTCACAGCTGTCTTGTGTGTTTGGGTAAACACCACTTTCCTGTCAGAGATGTTGTGCTAAGCTGAAGTTGGGTCGTGTAGACGGTGATGTCTCGGGTGTGTAGACGGTGATGTCTCGGGTGTGTAGACGGTGATGTCTCGGGTGTGTAGACGGTGATGTCTCGGGTGTGTAGACGGTGATGTCTCGGGTGTGTGTCAGTCACTGCAGTCCTCGCTCTCCAGACGGGTTTAATGCACAGTTCTCTGTAGATGAGGATTATCAGTAAAGGTCGGCGATGTGACCGAAATATATCATAAACTTTATCTATTTTATCTCTCGATTCTCACAGGTGTGTTTATGAACCGTGACGTACAGGAATGTTCTCAAACAGCATCTTTAACAGCGCGTCTCTTCTGACTTCTAATGTCCAGAAAACTCCAGTACGTTTCTTTCTTTTCAAATGACAGATGTTAAAGTGTGAGGAATTCATCTGAGCACTGAAACGTACATATTTACACCTGAAAGGAGTCGAGAAAGGGGGAAAAAAACGACACAGGAAAGATGTAGAGGTTTGGAAGCATCTTTAAAATATAATTTTGTCGTAATTTAAATCTAACAGCTTTTTATTCAGTTGTTTAGTAAATGTTTACATTGTACAGTTATGACATTATAATGATATTGATATTATATTGCATTTTATATACTTACATAACACACACATGCATCACAGAGTACTGCGTTTACATGTTTTTGGAGAATTTATTAAACGTCTACAAAGTAAATTAAGCCTTGTTTGCTTTTTTTTTTTTTAAATAAATATATAATATAATTACTTTTAAGATTCGTTGATAAAAACATAAATATGTAGGACTGAAAAGTAGAGTTCCTTTCCTTTTTAAACGTTTTCAAATCAGATTATAATTCTAAAAAAATAAACAAGCAAAACACCTTTGTAGTAAAATTAAAAAAAATTTTTCGTGATGTGTAAGAAAAGTGTGCTGTGACGGTGTGTCACGAGATTGATCGTCTTTACATTCATCGGTCAGTTTATAATTATCGAAAAAGATCCTCATTTATTTGTATTTACAATTATGTAAAAAAAAATTTATTTAAAAAAAGAAAAGTGTACGTTCACAGTTTATCACGATATCAGTATTTTATCTTCATATTCATCAGTCAGTTTGTAATCATTTAAAAAACATGCTTGTGTTATACATACTTATAATTATTAGAGAGAGAATGACGAGGTGAGGGAGAGTGTTCTGTTTAAACCCCGGTCCGTTGTTTTTGTTTGTGTTTTGTTTCACGTTTCCGCGTCGCTGTCGCGACTCGACTGCCTCCGTGGATTTAACCGTCAGAAACACGGGTGTAAATCCACTGCGTTGTTTCTCTTATCTGCCGCTGTGAGTTTCAGAGTGTACTCAGGTTCACGTGACGCGTTATAAGCACACACAGGTGTTTTTTTTTTTTTTTTTTTATGACTGGCACGTTGTTGTTGTTGTGGTGGAGGTGTGAGGTTGCAGTTAATCAGGTTGTAATCGTATATCATCTTCAGCGTGTTGTGAATGAAGCTCTGGGAGAGCAGGATCTCAGTCAGAGCTCGTTACACCAGAGTTCTTCACTCCACACCGAGGGGAAGATTAAAGCCCCGCTGCATCTCCCTGATCTCCTGAAGCAGTGTAACCCCGTGTTAATACCAAGCATCATCACCTCTGTCTCAGCTGCTGGATGTTTTCCATCAGGAAGGTTTTAGAGCTCTGTAAACACAACGTCGAGTTCGTTATCTCCGCGTAAATGTGTTCTAGACGTACAGTTCCTACATTAGTGTTGGGATTGTGTGTTTAAAATAAATGTTCGAAAAATGTAAATGCTTTATCCTATGGCTTCTGACGTATTGGGGATGTTCTGATTTTAAAAAGTGTAATAATCATTTTTTAAACCTAATCAGAAAACTGATTTGAAGGAGCTGGAGTTAGTGTTGTATTTTAAATATTTAAAATTGGAAATCTAGTGTCTTTATTTATAGAAATCATTCTTTAGATGTAAAACAAATACATTTATGATATTTGACTTTATTAATAATTATTTATTTGTTTTTTAAAACTGTATCTGGGCCATTTTCTGAGTAAACCTGCCTGTCGCGTTTCGCAGGAATGGCGGTGTGATGTTTTCTCTTCGCTCGCCCGAGTTGAACCTTAATAAGAACAACGATGAAAACAGCGCTGCAGTGAAATGCTCTGATCTTAGTTTAATACTGCATGGCCATGTTGGTGAGTCTCGCTGAAGTTTTATAATCTGCTAAAGTTTTTGTTGACCTTTCTGTGTGGATTTTTCCTTTGAAGTGATTAAAGCTCAAAATGATGCAGCAGGTTAATGCTTTAAACGATTATTTCTTAACAATCCGTCAATTAACGATTATATTTATTTAAACCCTTTTAAAAAGTGAAAGTGTTTAGTTTTTTTTAGAAATGCAAAAAAATAAAATAAATCAAGCGTTAATGAGGTATTGCTCCAGATGAGTTATTGTGGAGGAAACAGAAATCGCAGCACTGCTTGTTTTTTGTTTGTCTGTTTGTTTTTTTGGAAGAATTACAAAGAAAAAAAAGTTGAGGCTAGATGTCTGGCGTGGTATTAGACACGAGACACTGATTAGCATCATGTTTTTCTTCTGTCTCTGGTCTGTGGCTCCCGTGTAGTGAGCACATGCTTCCGGACATGAAGCCATTTTGAATTTTATTCTCAGAAAGTACAAAAATACTCCTCGCTCGCTCGCTCTGGAGAAATCGATCCGGATGAATGTGTGTGGTGCAGAAAATGGAGTGTAAAAAGGTTGGATAGCGCTATTTCGGTCCCTTTCATTATAAACACACACACACACATACACTTGGAGTGACATCATCAATCTTATGACGTCACAGCTGACTGTAAGCCTGCAGTATGGCATTAACGTGGGAGTTGCCGTAAACATAAACATAAACATAATCCTGTCTGATTACGGGCTTTACACACTGCTGAGTAAGAGTGTGTGTATGTGTGTGTGTATATATATATATACACTTGTGTGTGTGTGTGTGTGTGTGTGTGTGTGTGTGTGAGTGAGTGAGAGACCTGGGGATAGACGTTTTCTCCACAGTGTCACATGCCTCAGCTAATCTTCACGCTGCAGGACATGCTCAGGGAGAACGCTGCCTTGTGAATGTTCCCTACCCAGAGGAGCCTGCTGGTACGAACTGACAGGACTGTATAATTCACTACTGACACATTAGTCTCTCAGGACAGACTTCTGGTACACTGCTCACTAAATGTGTCTAAGCCACGCCCACTTTCTCATAAAGTGGCTGTTTGACATCGCAATCGACCAATCACGTTATCTCGCCTCTGACCTAGCTTGTTGATGTCGTCACTCCGGTTACTCTCTTGTCACGAGTCCTGCTGCGAACAGTTTGTCACCTTGTTCAAAACTTTGACTTCCAGCCAATCAGATTGCAGCTTTAGTGATTCTGAAGCTTGTGGGCAGAAAAGTGAGTTCTGGAGTAGGCACTAGGGAGCGAGTGCTGCCCAAACATGCTGCCTAGCTACTGTAGGGAACTCTTTTATCATCTGAACATCGTGACGGGGTGTGTGTGTGTGTGTGTGTGTGTGTGTGTGTGTATAAATACCCACGTTTAAACCTTTAGACTGTAGATGAGTGATATATTGCAGCGTGTGAAGGTGGGAATCTGCTTCACTTGTTACACGTTAAAGATGTTTTAATGCTTCATAGGAAACTAACGGTGATGTTTTAACGAGTGTCGGTTTCGCAAAAACCGCCGGACTTTGACCAGCACAGTGTAACGTTAGTGTAATTATCTGTCTGTCGGAGAGGTGTGTGTTTGTGGAGACGATGTAGGGCACTACGGAGGGACTGGGGTTGTTCACGCCTATACTGCATGTTTATTATGTTCTCCACAAGAGCTAAGGGCAGAAGATGAGTTCTGAAGTAAGTGCTGGTGGAGGTCCAAAGGAGGGGCTGGGGGTCGGGTTGTATCGGACGGGCCGGGGGTCGGGTTGTACCGGACGGGCCGGGGGTCGGGTTGTATCGGACGGGCCGGGGGTCGGGTTGTATCGGACGGGCCGGGGGTCGGGTTGTATCGGACGGGCTGGGGGTCGGGTTGTATCGGACGGGCTGGGGGTCGGGTTCTAACGGACGGGCTGGGGGTCGGGTTGTAACGGACGGAATAATGGTCGGGTTCTAACGGACGGGCCGGGGGTCGGGTTGTAACGGACGGAATAATGGTCGGGTTCTAACGGACGGGCCGGGGGTCGGGTTGTATCGGACGGGCCGGGGGTCGGGTTGTATCGGACGGGCCGGGGGTCGGGTTCTGAATGAGGGCCTGAATAAGAACGACTTCCTTCGTTCTACTTGAACACATTTCATTTCAGGACTCAAAGCCACACCCACTTTTCTCTCTCAGGGTGTTTGTAGGTGGAGTTAATACGTGGACTTTATCATTTTGATATTGGAAGGCAAACACTTGGTTTTACTATTTAAATGGCTAGCATGGAAAAACTCTGTTGCTAGGCAATTGGAAATCTGAAACAGAAACTAGCTGGAGCTAGCTAGCAGGACGTCTTCAGCGACTAGCGTTGGCAGCTCACACGGAGTTTTATGTGGTGAGTCACAGTGAGAGACCTGAACTTTGTGTCCTGATGATTTTGGAACTGCTGGAAAAGAAAGTGTGTGTGTGTGTGTGTGCGTGCGTGTGTGTGTGTGCGTGCGTGCGGAGACTGCATTCACGTCTGTGTTCATAGAAACCCAGTGATGGATTTCTCTCTCACTTTCTCTGTGTCCTGAGCCAGGATTTGTCTTCCTGTCCTCTTACTCATTAACTATATGGGGGAAAGAAAGAGAGAGAGACAGGAAGTGAGGGAGAGAGAGAGAGAGAGAGAGAGAGAGAGAGAGAGAGAGAGAGAGATCATTTGGCCTTAAACAGTGAGACTCGCACTCTCAGGAGGACGGTTCAGCAGAGCTCTCCATACACAGAAGGACCAGTGTAGTGCTCTTATCTGTGTGTGTGTGTGTGTGTGTGTGTGTGTGTGTGTGTGTGTGTGTGTGTGTGTGTGTGTGTGAGAGAGAGAGAGATCATGTTCCTCTACAAGGTGCTGCAGCAGAGAGATGAAGATGAGGATGATGTGAATGAGGTACAGCCGTGTGTTTCACTCAGAAACTGACCAGTGTTATATATTGTGTGTAGAGACTTATTTGTGGGCGGGGCTATGTGTGACAGGTTGTGATGTCACTAAACTGGCTTCATAGATGGATGCAAATTATCACCTGGAATGTTCTATTAGCTGCAGGACGTTAGTGGTTGTCTTGGTAACGTTGGATGTAAATGAGACCGATCCTGCTAATGTGAGCTAGCGTACTGGCTAACAGGCTCGCTAATGTTACTGGTATTAGACTGTTAGCGAAGGTGGGAGGACATGGGGCGTGTCCTAATTAGCATATTCATGTATATTCATAGATAATGAGGGTAATGATATAGATACGCTTCTGTTATTAGTCACTGCTTTTATTTATTGGATTTTTAAAACCTTTTCTTTTTTCTTTTTCTCCTCTTTGTGTTAATTTCCTTCTGTCCTCTCTTATTCCTTCTCTCTTTTCATCATCCATTCTTTTTTCATCCTTTTTCTTCTTTCCATCCTTTCTTATTTTGATTCTTTCTAATGTGTTTCATTCTTTTTTCTCTTTCTTTTTTCTCATCATTTCTTTCCGTGCTTTTATTCTTTCTTTATTCTTTCATTTTCCTTTGTTCAGTCTTCCTTTGACCTCTTTCCATTCCTCTTTTTCTTCCTTTGCCCCTTTTCTTCCTTCTTTCCATCTTTCTTTCTTTCTTTATTTTTCCATTTGTGTTTTGTTCTCTCTGTGTGTGTGTGTGTGTGTGTGTGTGTGTGTGTGTGTGTGATGCCTTATACTCAGGGTTTTATTTATTTTAACTTTGACACACACTGTAGTTTGGGGCGCCGCTGAAATTTAATTAAAATTCTTCAGTGTGTAAATCCGTCTCTGACTGGAGTTCGACACACACACACACACACACACACTCGCACACACTCTCTCACACTCTCACACACGCGTCCCGTGGAGCCGGGGCTAATCCGAATGTGCCCCCGCCCCTGATCACCTTCAGCAGTGTGTGTGATATGATATTCACGCAGTACCGTGATACACAGCTGATCCGAACAGACCCGGACCGACCCGGACCTGTGATGTCACACCGTGGGATCAAATCTGTGCTCTGATTGGCCCACGCCTATCTTTCTCTCTTAAGTCATTTTCATTCGTTTCTTCTGTATTTTCTTTCAATTCTTTTTTCATGTCTCTTTCCTTTTTCTTTCCTTTTGTTGTCTTTTTTTTTTTTTATTCTTTATTTCCCCTCGTTCTTTCCTTCATTTATTCTTGATTTCTTGTCATTTCCGTTACCGTTTCATACCTTTCTTTTTAAAACTTCGTTCTTGTATGCTTTTGCTCTTCTTTCCTTTCATTTACACCGTTTTCTTTCTTTTTATTCCTTCTCTTGTGTAATTACTTTAGCTATTTCTATTTTATTATTATTGCTTCTTTCTTCCCTTATTATTTTTCTTTCTTTCTTTTCATTTCACTGCTGTACTGAGAGTAAACCAGTGTCCTGTGTGCTCAGGGCGTCCTGTCCGTCGGCGAATGAGGCCGAGGGGTGCCAATACTTTGTGCACATGGAAAGATGGGCTTCAGTCAGTAATGGAGAATTTATTTTATTTATTTTGTCCCCCTGCAGTCCCAGAAATCCTGGATAGAGAGCACTTTCACCAAGAGGGAATGTGTCTACATACTGCCAGTGTCCAAGGACCCACACAGGTACACACACACACACACACACACACACACACACACACACACACACACACACACACACACACACACAGAGGGGGTTGGTGGTGGATTTTCAGATTTACACACAAGCATTCCTGCGCTCAGGTTCGCACATGAACAGGAATGTTCCCTAATCGCCTCAGTCTGAATTCTGTGTGCTGATTGGCTCACACCCACCTCAGTCTGAATTCTGTGTGCTGATTGGCTCACACCCACCTCAGTCTGAATTCTGTGTGCTGATTGGCTCACACCCACCTCAGTCTGAATTCTGTGTCCTGATTGGCCTACACCCACCTCAGTCTGAATTCTGTGTGCTGATTGGCCTACACCCACCTCAGTCTGAATTCTGTGTCCTGATTGGCCTACACCCACCTCAGTCTGAATTCTGTGTGCTGATTGGCTCACGCACACCTCAGTCTGAATTCTGTGGGCTGATTGGCTCACGCACACCTCAGTCTGAATTCTGTGTGCTGATTGGCTCACATGGACAGTGAATATCCAGTGATTTTTATTTATTTATCTATCTATTTATTTATTTAGACGTATAATCTAGGACTATGTGTAACTTTAATCACACGTGTAAATCCACATTGTTTTGGCGTAGCTTCGTCTTTTTCTCCACTTCTCTTGTTCCACAGAGTCACAGTTACTAGGTGTTATTGAGGACCTAGTGGTGG
>NC_071284.1:35346891-35369391 GCF_001660625.3 Ictalurus punctatus
CTTACAAACCAAAGGTAGAGTAAGATCCCGTCTCTCCTTTACCGCTACTCTGTTCACTGCAGGGTTCACTTTATCACACGAACTGTCTGTCTGCCCTCCTGTCTGTCTCTCAGTTGGATTCCAGCAGTGACGTGCAGCACAGGCGTAGTAAGGAGGAAGTGGTGGACATCGACGACCCTGAGACTCGGCGCTTTTCGTACCCGTTTAACGAGCTGCTAGTGTGGGCCGTGCTGATGAAGAGGCAGAGGATGGCGCTGTTCTTCTGGCAGCACGGAGAGGAGAACATGGCCAAGGCACTGGTTGCCTGCAAGCTCAGCCGCTCCATGAGCTACGAGGCCAAAAAAAGCGATGTGGTGGATGACATGTCACAGGAGCTCAAAGAGTACTCCAAGTGAGTCCGAGTCAATCACAATGATGCAGTGAAATACAGAAAGATGAGTCACTCCAAGTGAATCAGAGTCAGTCACAGTGATTCAGTGAAATCCAGAAAGCTGAAAGAGTCACTACAAGTTAATGATTCAGTTGATTCTAGTAAGTCAGATTCAGAGAGGTTCTTGGTTTTGATGAGACCGATTCAGTGAGTCCAGTTCTCTCGATTCAAAGGAGTCAGGTTGTGATGTTAAGTGAGTGGGGTACAATCGATAGTAATGAGTCAGAGTCGATGAACACGGATCACTTTATTCCAGTGAGTACACTTCTTGATTCTGATGAGTCTCAGACACTCAATTGCCATGGATCAGATTCAGTGAGTCAGATTCACTTGGTGAGTCAGTGAGTGTAGTTCAGGCTGTCTGATTCATTTCTTGAGAGTCAAATTCAAAGAGTCAATGTTGCCTTGTTGCCTAAGTGTGTGTGTGTGTGTGTGTGTGTGTGTGTGTGTGTGTGTGTGTGTGTCAGTGAGTTCGGCCAGCTGGCGGTGGACCTGTTGGAGCAGTCCTTTCGGCAGGACGAGATGATGGCGATGAAGCTGCTGACCTATGAGCTGAAGAACTGGAGTAATTCGACATGTCTGAAGCTGGCCGTGTCGTCACGCCTGCGCCCGTTCGTCGCTCACACCTGCACACAGATGCTGCTGTCTGACATGTGGATGGGCCGCCTCAACATGCGCAAGAACTCCTGGTACAAGGTGCAGCTCTCTGTCTGCCTCTCATTCTGTCTGTCTGACTCTTGTATTTCTGTCTGTCTGTCTTAACTCGCTGCTCTGTGTGTGTGTGTGTGTGTGTGTGTGTGTGTGTGTGTGTCAGGTGATCCTGAGCATCCTAGTGTTCCCTGCCATCCTGATGTTGGAGTATAAGAGTAAGGCAGAGATGGCCCACATCCCTCAGTCTCAGGATGCTCACCAGATGACTATGGAGGACAGTGAGCACAACCTACAGACCTCTGATGACATCCAGATGGTACACACACACACACACACACACACACACACACACACACACACACACACACACACACACACACACAAAGTACACTATGCTTCCCTTTGCTCCTTGTTTTGTTCTTGTGTGTGCATTTAATCACTAATGAATATTAGTTTCCTCTATGAAGCATGAGCGATGCCTAAAAAAAAACACCCAGGAAGTAAGAAACTAGGTTCCTGTACACCAGGGGTCCCGAACTAAGGGTCACGACCCCACATGGCTCACTCAATCATTGACACAAGTAGAAATCGACAGTTTTCTTGATATGTTTCCTGATATTTAATCATTTGTCCATAATCGGTTATCGTTTTTTTAATACCGGATCCACCAAAAAATGAGAATTGCGCTCAGGGCCGTCATAACAGGCATTAATGATGTTACATAAACACTTGATATGTGGTTTAAAAAGCTTGGAAGCTTTTATTTAATAAAAAAGACACTTTAGTAACAATGTACTTTATTTATTTAAAATGATTGTTGCACTCTTTCAGATCCCTCTGTTTAGAGGTGTATAAATAAGAGTTTTGTTTTGTATGCAAGGAGGAAGTGAAATTGTTTCAAAAACAGAAGCAGAACAACAAATATAAATAAATAGCGGTTCTGCATATCGGTTATCACGAACATAAACAGTAATCGTTATTAGTTATAAAAAAATCTATACCGGTCGATCTCTAATACACGAGTCGTCAAGGCTTCGGGGCTTCCGAAAATTCGTAACGTGCAGTTGGGCTTGTTCGGAAACGACCCTTTACTGTAAACTGGAAGTAATTTCTAGAAACAAATGAGCAAGAACAAAGATGTTAACCTCGTGTGTGTGTGTGTGTGTGTGTGTGTGTGTGTGTGTGTGTGTGTGTGTGTGTTCAGGACGTATTTAAGGACTCCCGTATGAGCGAGCACACGGAGGTGAAGAGTGAGGCCGAGGTTCTCCTGCGCTCACGTCGATTGCCCATCACACGCAAGTTTTACGCTTTCTACCACGCCCCCATCGTCAAGTTCTGGACCAACACGGTGTGTGAACAGTCTTCTCATGGTTCGTGTGTGTGTGTGTGTGTGTGTTAGATGCTGACTAATTGAATGTGTAACCCCACTCCTCCTGCCCCTATAACCCTGTGAGATTATGAACAGCACGTCTCACTGATGCTATCATCTTCTCGAACAAAGATAAAGGTGCTGGAAAAACACCCTGAGCTACATACACACACGTGTCTAAATCTCTTTCCCACCATTTGTTTAGCAGTAAAGTTGCGTTTTCTCTCTCTCTCTCTCTCTCTCTCTCTCTCTGTGTGTGTGTGTGTGTGTGTGTGTGTGTGTGTGTGTGTGGTTACTCATGCATCCTCAGTGTTATTTTAAGGCTTTGTCCTAAATGCTAGCATTCCTTAGTTAGTGTGCTTACCACATGTACTGTAAGTGTGTAAAGTGTGTGTTTTCATGAGTGTGTGTGACGGTATTTGATCCACCTCGCTGTAGCTGTTCTATCTGGCCTTCCTGATGCTCTACTCCTACGTGGTGTTGGTGAAATTGCCAAGCTTTCCGTCGCCGCAGGAGTGGGCTGTCATCCTGTACATCTTCACCTCTGCCATTGAGAAAATACGTGAGGTACACACACACACACTCACTCTCTCTCTCTCTCACACACACACACACACACTCACAGCTGACCTCATGCACAGATCCATGAAGCACTTCTCGCTGTCTCCGTGTTAGATGTTCATGTCAGAAGGAGGAAAGATCAGCCAGAAGATCAAAGTGTGGTTCAACGATTACTTCAACACTTCGGACTTCATCGCCATCGTGATGTTTATGGTGGGTTTCGGCCTGCGCTTCGGCTCTGGCGACGTCGCTGTCGCTGGGAGGATCGTTTACTGCCTGAACATCATCTTCTGGTACGTCCGGCTCCTCGACATCCTCGCCGTCAACCAGCAGGCCGGCCCTTACGTCATGATGATTGGCAAGATGGTGAGATGTTAATTAGTAAATAGGAGTTAGTAGTTGATGTAATATTTATAACGATAATAAACGAGTTGTCGTGTGGGCAGGTAGCAAACATGTTCTACATCGTGGTGATCATGGTGGTGGTCTTGGTGACGTACGGTGTTCCCCGTAAAGCCATCCTCTACCCCAACTCTACGCCTCACTGGTCTCTCATCGTCGACGTGGTCTTCCAGCCGTACTGGATGATGTATGGGGAGGTGTACGCCTATGAGATTGACGGTACACACACACACACACACTGTAGAAATGTAAGCAAGGTTGGGTTTGCACTCATCATCTCCTGTGTGTCACACAGTGTGCGCTAACAACAGCAACACCGAGCCCCACATCAGGGACCTGTGTGGGCCGGGGGTGTGGCTAACTCCAGCGCTGCAAGCCGTTTATCTGTTCATACAGTACATCCTGATGGTCAACCTGCTCATCGCCTTCTTCAAGTGAGCAGCACGCATTCACACACACCCCTAAACACTACACCAAAGTTATCCCCATAAACTTCACCCTGCACCAACTTTACACCAATAAACACTGCCCTACACCGATTTTACAGTGTAATGTAGCACCAATAAACCCCGCGACTGAAACGTTACAACAGTAAACTGTAGTAAAGAGAATCTTTACACTATTAAACACCGCTCTACAACAGCTTTCGATCAGTAAACCATCTCCACAGACATTCACATTGATAAATCTGGATTAACAGCATCTTTACATGAACAAACTTATTCTTCTTTACACCCATAACCCCGACTCTCTATCCGGTTTACAACAATTAATCTTTACGCTAAACTCTTCTCTAGTTAGTTTTTCAATCAAATGCATTAAACTACAGTACTACTTTATCATCATCATCATCATCATAATATCAATAACAACATTTACCTGCAGTAAACAAACATGTCTGTCTGTCTGTCTGTCTGTCTGTCTGTCTGTCTGTCTGTCTGTGCCCCCCTCAGTAATGTGTACCTGCAGGTGATGTCCATGTCTAACCTGGTGTGGAAATATCAGCGTTACCACTTCATCATGGCGTATCATGATAAACCCGTTCTCCCTCCACCACTAATTTTCTTCTGCCACATCGCCTCACTCATTCGCTTCCTCTGCAAAAGCAGGAAAAAGGACAGCAGTGCTTATGGACCAAGTACATCTCACACCCCACACTTACACGTACACAGTTATACACACACTGACTCTTAAATATACACACTCTCCTCTCCTGTTCTTTCCTCCCGCAGAGCTCTTCCTGACCGAAGAGGACCAGAAAAAGCTGCACGATTTTGAGGAGCAGTGTGTGGAGACGTATTTCCATGAGAAAGATGACAAGTTTCACTCTGGGAGTGACGAGAGGATCAGATTAACCTCCGACCGGTTAGCATCGTTACCACCAAGCATCAATCAGCAACGTTCTCATACCGTTCTGTAGCATCTTTACACCACTGAACACTACCTGATTGCATATTTACAACATTGAACACCCCTAGAACTCCTAAACACTGCTCAGTATCAACCTAGCATTTCCAAATGCAAAGTACAGCGACGTTACACCGCTGAACGCCGCGTCACGGCGAATTTACACCGCTGAACGCCGCGTCACGGCCACTTTACACCGCTGAACGCCGCGTCACGGCCACTTTACACCACTGAACGCCGCGTCACGGCGAATTTACACCGCTGAACGCCGCGTCACGGCCACTTTACACCGCTGAACGCCGCGTCACGGCCACTTTACACCGCTGAACGCCGCGTCACGGCCACTTTACACCGCTGAACGCCGCGTCACGGCCACTTTACACCGCTGAACGCCGCGTCACGGCCACTTTACACCGCTGAACGCCGCGTCACGGCCACTTTACACCGCTGAACGCCGCGTCACGGCCACTTTACACCGCTGAACGCCGCGTCACGGCCACTTTACACCGCTGAACGCCGCGTCACGGCGAATTTACACCGCTGAACGCCGCGTCACGGCCACTTTACACCGCTGAACGCCGCGTCACGGCCACTTTACACCGCTGAACGCCGCGTCACGGCCACTTTACACCGCTGAACGCCGCGTCACGGCCACTTTACACCGCTGAACGCCGCGTCACGGCCACTTTACACCGCTGAACGCCGCGTCACGGCCACTTTACACCGCTGAACGCCGCGTCACGGCCACTTTACACCGCTGAACGCCGCGTCACGGCCACTTTACACCGCTGAACGCCGCGTCACGGCGAATTTACACCGCTGAACGCCGCGTCACGGCGAATTTACACCGCTGAACGCCGCGTCACGGCCACTTTACACCGCTGAACGCCGCGTCACGGCCACTTTACACCGCTGAACGCCGCGTCACGGCCACTTTACACCGCTGAACTTGAAGTTGATTCCTCTGAACTTGACATTGAACTCCATCTTTACATTATTTAACTCTACTCGCTTCCAACTTTACACCCTAAACACTGCTCAGTAACAGCTTTACATTTCCATATACACTATTTCCACCAGAAAAGACTCTACACCACAGCAGCTTTACTGACACCTCTCTACATCACTAAACCCCACCTGATGCCATTAAATACCGCTTTACAGACACATTACACCATGAAAATACTACTGCAAGGAAACTTTTTCTGAAGTAGAACCAAACCATGTGCACCATTCTGTAGCACCATCATGCTATCAAAAACAATTCAGTAGCAACTTTACATTTCCAAACACCTCTTTGCAACAGCTGCCATGCTGCTGTAGTTTAATACCGTGCTATCAGCTGTACATCATGCATTGATTTGAGAGTTTTGGCGTTATAATGATGTGTTCCTGGTTGTTTCTGCAGGGTGGAGACGATGAGTGTCCAGCTGAGGGAGGTTGGAAACAGGGTGAATTTTATAAAGCGTTCTTTGCACTCTCTGGACTCTCAGATCGGTCACCTGCAGGATCTGTCGGCGCTGACCGTGGACACTCTGAAGGCTCTGACGGCGCAGAGAGCTTCCGAAGCCAGTAAAGTGCACAACGAAATCACGAGAGAACTTAGCCTGTCTAAGAACATGGTGCCTGGCACCGTAGACACCGTCCCGCCCTCAAAAGCCTCAATTTTGGTTCAGAGAAGTGTTTATCCGACCTCGTCCAACATGGCTGACTCTCTGTTTGGACGAGGAGCTTCGGAAGGGGCGCGTCTGAGAGCTGAGCTGGCAATGACTCCAGAAAGGAGGCCGGCGTTTTCTCCGGAGGCTGGATCCTTTGCCGTTGCCACACATGCACACACAATCGCTCATCCGGAGAACACCGCTGACAGCAACCTGCCAACTGCTTGTGGTGCCACGGCGGCGACGTTCTTCGTCAGCACCCCCACACAACCGAGCAGCATACACACACACACACACGGTACACAGCTGGGTCAGTCTCACTCTCCTCCCAAGGCTGCTGTGGAGTTTGGTGCTTTTGTGGGTGAGTATGAAAAAATGGGAGATGGAGATGATGATGATTGTGGAAAGCAAGGAGCTTCCAGTTTGCGCCCAAGCGTTGTGGTTACGAGTCAGTTGGAGTGCGAGTGTTACGTGAATCTTGCTTTTACCAACGATGAAGGCTACTTACAGAGCCAAGGGATCTCAAAATCCCTCCCAGGCCCCGCCCCCAGATTTGTCTCCGTCCCCTGGAGGCCCCGCCCTCGGCGCTGTCAGCCTTCTATGGGAGTCGAGCAGCGACTCCGAGTCAGAGCGAGAGGTTCGGCTTCGCCGCCTCACCCTACACCCTGCTGCAAATCTCAGGAGCGGTTTTCAAACCCGTGTACAGTTTATTCCAGAATTTACGCGTAGTCCTTAAAGTCAAGAGTGAAAAAGAGTGGAAATACATTTGCTGAAGGATGCAGCTGATCCACTCCGACAAATCAGCAGTAGTGTACGAGGTGGAAGATCAGACACTTCATTATAACAGACAGTCGGTGTTTAAATAGGTCCGATAACCTGCTTATTTATTTTACATACACGAGCAGCACTGATATACTTACAGTCGGGTCCGACAGTCCACTCTGAGCTGTTTTTATTCCATCAGTTATCTTATCACACACTACCTCCTTCAGCTGATCTTCTCCATCACGAACACTGAGATCCAGCTGTTTTTAGGTTTAGCTAATCTTAGAGACCAAAAAAAAAAAAACGCACGAGAGAACAAAGAAACTGGAAAAGTCTCAATAGAAGTACAAGGGAAACGGACCGTAGGGTTACTAGGAAATTCTGAACAAGAAGCAAGCACTGAAAAGTTGGAAAGAAGCCAACAAGGTGCCTGGAAAATGTGAAAGAAGGAACATGTAGAGTGGTGTAAAATTAGGGACGTTACAAAACAAAAGGAAAACATTTCAAATAGGCACGCTAGAAGGTTGGATAGGGGAACCCGTGGAAACACCTGGCAACCCTGAGAACAAGAAACCTCCGAAATAAGAAAAGGAAACTGGGAAGCTGTAACCTAAAGACACCAAAATATGGAGGGGAAAAGGAAACCAGGGTCACAAGGAGCATTAGAAAGTAGGGGGAAAAAAATAAGCAATGGAAACTTGAAAAGTGTGAAACGAGAAGGAGGAAACTAGGGACACAAGAAACCAGGAAAGAAATGTTCCTTATGAACATAAGACAGTGAGGGACCTTTTAAAGCTAGGAACATGAGAAACTGAACATGAAGTTGAAAAGGGAACCCCTGCAAGCTGAAAACACTGGAAGCTTGAGAACACCTGGAAACATCAGAATGACGGAAGTGAGGACACTAGGGTCCTGTAAATGAGGAACGTTACAATCTAGGCTCTAAGGTAACTCTGGAGCACGGGGAACAAGGGAATGAAGACACCAGATAACGAAACCAGGAGGGACACTGGAGACTAGGAGCAAGAAAACAAAGAAACCAGGGAACAGCTAAATATAATAAACACTAGAAATGAGAGAACGGATAGTCTAACGTACAGAAAAAGGAACGGGACAGTAGGGTTATTTGAAACGATCTGTGTGCTTGTGCTTACATGAAGCTCAGAGTGTGTTAGTGTGTTTATCTCGCTCTCTCTACACACACTGGGGGAAATAAGTATTGATCACGTCAACATCTTTATCAGTAAATATATTTCCATTGAGGTTATTCACATGAAACTTTCACCAGACATCAGAATTAACTCGGAAATATAAAGAATTCACAACATTGAAGTCCTTAAATAAAGTCATGTGGAGTGAAGGGGAATGACACGGGGGAAAGTATTGAACACGCTAAGAAAAAGCAGTTCTCCAAAAGGTAAGGCAAGGAACCAGCTGAAATCCGTAAGTAATTACACCCCCTGTCTGTGCAGATTAATATCAGCTGTTTAAGTACATTGATGGTCTATAAAAAGGCTTTTCGTTACCAAAGTGTCACAGAAACATCTCACGATGGGTAAAAGCAAAGAGCTCTCTCAAGATCTTCACAACATTATTGTTGCAATCGGATTCAGACGTATTTCAAAACATCTGAATCCTCCAGTAAGCACCATCGGGTCCGTTATCCACAAGTGGAAGCAACATCACTCCGTCATCAACCGACCACGCACAGGATCTCCTCACAAGATCTCTTAGCAGGGAGTCAGAAGAATAGTCAGAAGAGTAGATCAAGAGCCAAGGACCACTCGGAAAGAGCTCCAGAAACACTCGGAGGCAGCAGGTGCCATCGTCACAGAGAAAACAATAGGCAATGCACGCCACTGCTCACACTCACCCCACAAGACTCCACTACTAAAGAAAAGGCATGTCGAAGCTTGTTTAAAGTTTGCTGCAACTCATTTGAACAAGCCTGTGAAATACTGGGAGAGTGTAGTCTGGTCAGACGAGAGCAAAACTGAACTTGTCATACTACACACCGTATGTGTGGAAGAAACGGCACTGCACATGACCCTAAAAACACTACACCAACAGTGAAGTGTGGAGGTGAAGCATCACTGTGTGGGGCTGTTAATCACATGGTACTGACAGACTTCATAAAACTGAAGAACGATGAGTGGCTGAATAATCACACTGAAAATATAGTTACCGAAAAAAATGGTAAAAATGTTGATGCATCCAACACTAATTTCCCCCACTGTGTGTGTGTGTGTGTGTGTGTGTATATATATATATATATATATATATATATATATATATATATAATATAATATAATATAATATAATATAATATAATATAATATAATATAATATAATATATAAAATATGAGAGAGAAGAGAGGCAAACACGAACAGCAGATTGATATATATGAGGATGATTACTGTTAGTGTATGATGACTGATGGGATATACACAGCTCTGTGTGTGTGTGTGTGTGTGTGTGTGTGTGTGGACCCACCTGTGTGAATATGGTACCGCTCTACTGAATCAGGAGTTTGAAAACCAGTCACCTAGACCTCCTGTGTCGTTTGTGTGTGTTGGTGTGGGCAGGTGTGTGTCCTCTACTGACACGGTGTAGTAGGAAAACCATCTACTCAGATCTGTGTGTGTGTGTGTTGAGGGTATAACGAGATCAGTAATGGTGGAAGTCCCTTTGTGTGTGTGGTGGTAGTAAGTGTTGGGCCGAGGAAAGGAGTATGGTGTGTGTGTGTGTGTGTGAGGTGGAGGTTAAATATGGAAAGTGAGGTGATGGTCATGTAAAATAGCACAGTGCAATGTTCTTTCACTGTTTAATGATGTCACTGCTCTGGAAATCACCCAGTCACACTTTAAAAAAAAAAAAAAATTATTTAAATTAATCTGTTTTTATCATGACTCTGGGTTAGCAAAGATGCTTTATTATTATTATTATTATTATTATTATTATTATAAATGTTGTCTTCAAGCCCAATTTACTAATATAAACATATCATTTATGAATTTTGAGGGTCCAGCTGCTGAAACCTGATTGGTTGGTGGTCCTGCTGGCAATGTTTTTATTTTGATTAATCCGGAGCACGCTGAATTCTCCTGGTCACACAGGTTGTTTCAAACTATTTTAACGTCACAGTGCCCTCTAGTGGCAGAAAGTAGGTTTATAAATGTAAGCGTAGTGAACTAAAAATCTATATGGTCCAAATTGCATTACTCCTGCATTATTTATTGATCAGGTTCCCCTCGCTGTAGATCAGACAGTGCATGGGGTGGAGTCGGACCTGATCCAGCCCCTCCTACCTGCACTATATGCTGTACAGAACTGAGCCCAAAGTCCAGAGGGTGGAGTGTGTTTAATGTGCTGTACAGCATTGCCTGTGTTAGGTAGTAGGCTTAGTGTTCTTGGACACCAGTTGGATCAGATCCAGCTCCGCCCCCTGAACTTTTGGTTCTGCAGGAAGGACTACTATTACTACGACTACTTCTACTACTTTCTTTCTTTCTTTTTTTAAGCATTAACCAAAATGTCAGAAGGAAAATAAAATCTCAGAAAGATATAATAAAATTAGTAGGAGGTTTTAAAATAGAATAAATAACTATTAAATCCTACTTAAACTACATTTTTAACAGTTATTTATATGGTTCAAGGCAAAGTTCCTTGACCAATCAGCTTTCAGCAGGTGTCCGGTAGACTAACTGAACAAGTTGAATAAAAATATTTAATAAAATACGGACAATTTAATCTAAAAAATGCCTTAACTGAAGTAAAATTTAAAGCCTCAAGTGCTTGGACCCCTAGCTGTAAGAAGAAATCACACACACACACACACACACACACTACATAGTAATAATACTCTAGGTGTGTGTTGATTGACAGCTGGTGTGGTTAGGAGTGGTGTAAAGTCCACACTGGTGTTACATCTTGAGTGTTAGATTAACTGTTTCCAGAGCACACAGTCATCAGAATGCAGTGTGTGTGTGTGTGTGTGTGTGTGTGTGTGTGTGTAAGAGGTCATACGTGCAATTGGCATTGTTCTCACACATTCCTGTTCCTCTGAAAGGTCATAAGGACAACTCTGAAAGTCAAAGGTCATCCCCTAAGCAGAGCTCTGTGGGCTGCAGGCAGCTCAGTCACAGCAGCAAGGTCAGACACACACACACACACACACACACACACACACACACACACACACACAATGCAGGACAAAGTGAATCAGAGTCATATGACCATGACCTTCATCATGTGTGTGTGTGTGTGTGTGTGTGTTACAGGGAGAGGGTCATATGAGGACGGTGAACTCTTACGCTGGGTTCACAGAGCTCGACAAAAATCCGGCATTCCTGCAGCCAAGTACGCGCGCGCACACACACACACACACACACACACACACTCTCGCTCTCTCTCTCGCTCTCTCTCTCGCTCTCTGAAGTTAATTTTAACCGCCATTTTTATTTAAAAAAAACTAGCAGAGCCAAAAGATTCTCTCATCATTAAATTAGCTGCTAATAATTATGTCTACATAACGTAAATAATACATAAACGTGTGTGTGTGTGTGCGTCAGGTCTGAGTAAGCGGGACAAGAGTCGAGTGTCAGCGGAGGATGTTCAGTTCCACGACGACCCACGAACAGCGCTGCTACTGGTAATCTCACACACACACACACACACACACTCTTAATACACATGATGCATATCAATCCTTTTGTGTTCCGTTTGGGAGTAGTATTGATGGGTGAGGTGTGTGTGTGTGTGTGTGTGTGTGTGTGTGTGTGCCCTCCTTCTTGTGTTTCCTGTGCAGGAAAGAGCTCAGGGAAAATCAGTGCAGGCCAGCAGCAGTGTGTGAGTACACACACACACACACACACAGACACACACACACACACACACACACATGTGCACGCACTCACTCACTCACTCACTCATTCATATATATATATATATACACACACACACACAGATGCAGTGTGTAATGTTTCTCTGGTTGTGTTTTGCAGAAGTCCAGTAGACGACACCACCAATGGTGAGACAAAACACAGTTTATGACACACACCTGTTTGTACATCGTAACTTAAGCTAGCTATCACACTGCTGCACCATAACCTGTCTGACCATCGTGTGTGTGTGTGTGTGTGTGTGTGTGTGTGTGTGTGTGTGTGTGTGTGTGTGTTACAGCCACAGCAGGCCTTTACTCCGCCCGTCACAGCCCTCTCAGTACACGTAAGGACTGTAAGTCTCCCCCTGCTGGCTGACTCACTGTACTGCACTGTATACACCACTCACACACACACACACACACACAAACCTGCACTTTACACATATCACACACTGTCTCTGTCTGTCTCACTTTGTCTGTTTATTTTTTTTCTTTTGTCATTCTCACACTTTCTCTCTCACTCTTCACACTTTCTCACTCTCATGCTTTCTCTCACTCTCTCTCGCGTTCTCACTCACGCTTTCTCACTCACGCTTTCTCTCTCTCGCTTTCTCTCTCGCTTTCTCTCTCATTCTCTCGCTTTCTCTCTCATTCTCTCGCTTTCTCTCTCACTCTCTCGCTTTCTCTCTCACTCTCTCGCTTTCTCTCTCACGATTTCACTCTCTCGCTTTCTCTCTCACGATTTCTCTCTCACGCTTTCTCTCACTCTCTCGCTTTCTCTCTCACGCTTTCTCTCTCACTCTCTCACGCTTTCTCTCACACTTTCTCTCTCACTCTTCACACTTTCTCACTCTCATGCTTTCTCTCTCACTCTCTCACGCGTTCTCACTCACGCTTTCTCACTCTCTCTCGCTTTCTCTCTCGCTTTCTCTCACGCTTTCTCTCTCACGCTTTCTCTCTCACGCTTTCTCTCTCACGCTTTCTCTCACTCTTCACACTTGCTCACTCTCACGCTTTCTCTCTCACTCTCTCTCGCTTTCTCACTCACGCTTTCTCTCACGCTTTCTCACTCTCTCGCTTTCTCTCTCTTTCTCACTCACGCTTTCTTACTCTCTCGCTTTCTCTCACGCTTTCTCTCTCACGCTTTCTCTCATGCTCTCTCGTTTTCGCTCTCTCTCTCATTTTCTCTCTCTCGCTCTTTCTCTTGTTTTCTCTCTCTCTCTCTCTCGTGCTGTCTCTCGTTTTCTCTCCCTCTTGCTTTCTCTCGCTCTGCAGCGATTGGTTCTCCCTTTAAGCCGATGGAGGGTTATCAGTATTCAGGTGAGTCAGGTGTAAATTGCTTTGTGACCCCTAATTCCTTTTCTTGTGATCTCATGTCACCTGTGTGTGTGTGTGTGTGTGTGTGTGTGTGTGTGATAGCGGTGGAACGTAATAACCTCATGAGGTTGTCCCAGAGCATCCCGTTCACCCCTGTACCCCCTAGAGGTAAGACTGAGTAACTGCCCTTCCTAACCTCCTCATCTGCCCATGTCCTCAATCTGGGCTTTCTTTATAGGGGTGTGGCCATTATAGAAAGCACCACCCCTTGTTTCTGATTGGTTCCTTCTGACTATTGTTGGTTATCAGTGAGAGGTTGGTTTAAAGCCTTATCCAAAGGGAATGCCCAGATTTAGGACGTAGCCTTGCCCCTTTCCTCTTCGTGTCTGATATATATTCTGAAACGTGTGTGTGTGTGTGTGTGTGTGTGTGTGTGTGTGTCTATAGGAGAGCCAGTAACAGTTTACCGTCTGGAGGAGAGCTCTCCCACCAACATCAACAACAGCATGTCGTCATGGGCGCAGCGCGGCCTGTGTGCTAAGATCGAGTTCCTGAGTAAGGAGGAAATGGGCGGCGGCCTGAGGCGAGCCCTGAAGGTGATGTGCACGTGGTCCGAGTATGACCTCCTCAAACCTGGACACCTGTACATCGTCAAGTCCTTCCTCCCTGACGTGATAAACACCTGGCAGAGCGTCTACAAAGAAGATACCGTCCTGCACCTCTGCCTGAGGGTACACACACACACACACACACACACACACACACACACACACACACACACACACACCCAAACACTCAAAACATCGCAATTAACATGTATACTACCTGTGTGTGTGTGTGTGTGTGTGTGTGCATGCATCCAAACAGGAGATCCAACAGCAGCGAGCAGCTCAGAAGCTCACCTTCGCCTTCAATCAAGTCCGACCCAAAACTATCCCCTACTCACCCAGGTAACACACACACACACACACACACACACACACACACACACACACACACACTGCCGATGATGTATATGACTGAAATGTAATTGGGAATTTGAGCTTCATCTACATTCATCAGTGGTCCATCTGTAAAAGTGTGTGTGTGTGTGTGTGTGTGTGTGTGTGTGTGTGTGTGTAGGTTCCTGGAGGTGTTCCTTCTGTACTGTCACTCGGCTGGACAGTGGTTTGCAATAGAGGAGTGCATCACTGGTGAGTTCCGCAAGTTCAACAACAACAACGGAGACGAGATCGTTCCTACCAACCTGCTGGAGGAGACCATGCTGGCCTTCAGCCACTGGACCTACGAGTACTCACGGGGGGAGCTGCTGGTGCTGGACCTGCAGGGTGAGACGCGCGCACGCACACACGCGCGCACACACACACACACACACACACACACACACACACACAATATTGGAAACTATATGTGTTAATACAGTATACAGTAAACGGTATATATATTGTGTGTGATTATCACACTAATGATAATGATCAAGCATGAGGGTGATGATGATGATGATGGTGTGTGTGTGTGTGTGTGTGTGTGTGTGTGTGTGTGTGTGTGTGTTGCAGGAGTCGGTGAGATTCTAACTGATCCATCTGTCATTAAGAGTGGAGAGAAAGGGTGAGACTTTCACTACTGATCAGAAATGACACGAGGACTTTTTTTTGTCTATAGTGTGTTAAGTGTGTGTGTGTGTTACAGGTCTTATGATATGGTGTTTGGGCCGGCGAATCTCGGTGATGACGCCATTCGAAACTTCCGCACCAAACACCACTGTAACTCCTGCTGCCGCAAACTCAAACTGCCTGGTGAGTGTGTGTGTGTGTGTGTGTGTGTGTGTGTGTGTGTGTGTGTAAAATGAGAAAAAGATTGTTACAGACCTAAAACAGGCCATGGCATAAATGGCATAAACTGAACACAAGCCACATCTTCACTAGACTAACAAACACTAATCTGAGACCACGCCCACATACCTGCAACTGACATGCTAAACAGAGGCCACACCTCCTTTACTGGGATGAACAAAACAGGTGCCCCACCCACTTCACTGGGACTGCCGCACTAAAGAGAAGCCAAGCCACGCCCTCTTGAATGGGACTGACAAAAGAAGCCACATGCACTTCACTGAGATGAACATAGGCCACACCTCCTTATCTATTCCTAGCAGAGGCCCCGCCTCTTTGACTTGATCTTTGACATTTTACCATGAACCTGTGTGTGTGTGTGTGTGTGTGTTTGTGTTTCAGACCTGAAGCGAAACGACTACACGCCAGAGAAAGCGACACTGCAGCAGGACGATCAAACAGAAAGCCCCGGCGCGTCAACACAGGCAGGGGGCGGGGCTAAAGAACCGCGAGCGTCTATGCGCTTAATGCTGTGACACAAACACACATATGTGTGTTTATATATATATATATATATATATATATCACACACACACTAAAGAAGCAGCAGCTGGAACCCCATGTCCATGTGGGGACTGGAAACCCTCCAAAGAGACACAGAGTGTCTGTCTGTCTGTCTGTCTGTCTGACCGAGTGTGTGAGGTCGACAGAAAGAGGATGTGATGCGTGTGTGTGTGTGTGTGTTTCCGGGGGGGGGGGGGTCAGTGCTACTGCGTCTCAGTTGGGCCAAACTGACACCGTGTTGTAAAGATTTTAAAGTGTACACAGAGTTTTTTAAGAGATGATTTTATTTTGATGTTTATATCGTCGATATTGAACATTGTATCGCGGTTGTCATGGTTCCGGACCGCGCCTTGCCTTGTATCAAATTCTACGTCATTATGAATTGCAGATCAACACTATGAGACTTAACACAAGACACGTCTTTTTTATACAATTCCAGAATCGCTCTCTCTCTCTCACACACACACACACACACACACACACTCTCTCTCTCTCTCACACACACACACACACACACACACACACACAATCTAAACTGGGCAAATTGCAATGCAGCTTTTACAGTTTAAATTTTGTCCGATGTTCAACATGAGGTTTTAATGTTACAGAGGTACTATATTATCTTTATTATTTTTTTAATTATTATTATTATTATTATTATTATTTTGTTGTACATGGAAGATGAATGAGAATTGAAACAGGTGTGTACGGCCGAGCTCGGAGTAGAGTGTATTTTATTCAGGGGGACTGAAGGGATATTCTGGAGGGTTTTTTTTTTGTACCGGATATCATTTAAACAAATAAAAATACAAAACAAACTAAAACTGTGTGTGTGTGTGTGTGTGTGTGTGTGTGTGTGTGTGTGTGTGTGTGTGTTAATAAAGACAGTAAGACTGAGGCAAGACATGAGTCCATGTTTGATTAGCTTTATTGTCACAGCTGGTTAACTACATGTGAGTATACGGTCCACTGAGTGATCTCTAACACTGACAAATCCTCTGGGTGTGTGTGTGTGTGTGTGTGTGTGTGTGGGTATAGTGGTGTGGGGGTGTGTGTGTGTGTGTGTCTGGGTATAGCGGTGTGTGTGTGTGTGAGTGAGTGAGTGAGAGAGGGAGGGAGAGAGGGATGCGGCCAGCAGTAAAGGGTGAGCAGTTGTTTCATAACTCAACAAACCCTTGACCGAAGTGGAGTTTAATGCTTTCTGATTTCTTAGCCTGAAATGAACATTAGTGGGCGGGACACAACTAGCCCCGCCTATTCTGTGTTTGTGCATGTGAAATAAAAAAATAAAATTGCCTATGTTACAGTCAGGTCCTACAGCCTGAGTGCACCAACACTTAGTATTATGAAGCAGGGCATCGTCCGTCCCTCAGATGATCTACAGTACTGAAGGACGTAACACTGAGCGAGACAGTTTCAGGGAATCTGGGGACTAAAGGGAGATTAAAGGGAACGAGAGAACGCAGGCCAAGATGCAACCTTAAAGAAATCAAAAAGTTATGAGCTCAAGGGCCTGGAAATAAAGGGAGAAAGAAAAGAAAAAAAGTAAAAAGAAACTAAACTAGGAGCACTAGGAACTAGGGGAACGAGAAGTAGGGATGTTGTCTGAGCTTAGCGCAGGGATGAGGAGAGAAATTTACGGTGGCAACTGCAGGTTTCTGGTGCATCACAGTATTATCTAACAACGTAGCGCTTTCCTGTTCGGTCTTTATCTTCCTCGCAGGTTTACATCGACACGTCGTCGTTAGTGCAGTCGGACTTTAGGACGTGACCGTGCATTCGCTCCACTAAACCACCTTCTATATCCGAACTACTGGAGATCATTCGCTTGCTAAGCTAAGCTCCGATTAGCACAGCCAGACTAGCGCGCACGCACACACAAACACACACACACACATTATATATATATATAAATGTTATAGTGTACAGCATGTTTAGGGGTGTGTGTGTGTGTGTGTGTGTGAGATCACTGCATTAGGTTATAAACATGGAGCAGAAAGACAGAGTGAAAGGCCTTACAGTCAAGTAACGAGATCAGATGCGATAACGAGTTAACGAGCTCAGCTCTGTATGATATAATATGACATTAATAACAGAACTGTGATTACTGGCTCAGAATAATTAAAAATGAAAGTGATTAATAAGGCACCGATCCTGATATTGGCTTCTTCTCGTACATACACACACTGTTTTAATATTTTATACACACATACGCCGAGGCGCTACGGGGCCCAGGGGGTAGTTCATTTATATTAGCAGACCTGCCAATCCCGAACAGGAATGATGCGTATTCCCATACTAAAATGTTTTTTAGGGGGGGGGGGGGGGGGGGGCAGAGCTTCCAGGGGGGTCAGATAACATCAGAGTTCAAAACACCTACGCAACTGTCAGTCATTCCTGATTCATATGCTGGGGGGGGGGGGGCACGTCTGATCAATAAATACTCTGAAAAGTGTATCTGACTTGTCCTCTGATGTTACTTTTTTTTTTTGTGAAGGTTGGCAGGTCTGAATTAGGGAATAGCATCTCAAATCTCCCCCTACTGGACATATAGTGCACTACAAAGAGTGTAGGGGTCAATAGATAAATAGAGAATTAAAAATGGCTCCCAGTTGTACATGTAGTGCAAAGGATAAGTGTTAATATTGTTAATAATAATACATCCCCTAGGTAGGGCACCTATACAAGGAAGCAGGAAATGGAGAGGTCATTTGGGACTCGGGCCAATATTAAGATCACTGACAAAGTATGGAAATGACAAAGACTGGATCAGTGCGATGAAAGACAGACAGGCGACTCGTTCACTCTTGGGGAGGACTTGGTCACTTTAAAGGTAAATTTCCACAAAAAAAAGAAAAAAAAGAAGAAAAAAAAAGGACAAGACACATCTCCATGAGCTCGCGAGGTCGTTCTTAAAAGCGGAAGCTCAAACCGCGCTCGGTTGTGTCCCAAACGTCATTAGTGTCCAGAGGCAGAACAATGGCGGGCAGGGAGAAAGCTCCGCCCCCTTCTAGTACAGTCAGGAATAACAGATTTCACTATGGAGAGAGAGAGAGAGAGAGAGAGAGAGAGAGAGAGAGAGAGAGAGAGAGACGGAGAGAGAGAGAGAGACAGGGAGAGAGAGAGAGAGAGACAGGGGGGGGAGAGAGAGAGAGAGAGACAGGGAGAGAGAGAGAGAGAGAGAGAGAGACAGGGAGAGAGAGAGAGAGAGAGAGAGAGAGACAGGGAGGGAGAGAGAGAGAGAGAGAGAGAAAGAGAGAGAGAGAGAGAGAGAGAGAGAGACAGGGAGAGAGAGAGAGAGAGGGAGGGAGAGACAGGGAGAGAGAGAGAGAGAGGGAGAGAGAGAGACAGGGGGGGAGAGAGAGAGAGAGAGAGAGAGAGAGAGAGGGAGAGAGAGAGAGAGGGAGAGAGAGAGAGAGAGAGAGAGAGAGGGACTTTGACATCTTTCACATTCTCACTAAAACCCCCTCCATCAGTTTCTTCAGTTGGGCCTTTAAGCTCCACCCACATCAGCTCTGATGGCTCTCGGGTCAGTCAGGACTCGGGCGTGGTGTTGGTCCGGGTGGGTGTGGCCTCAGAGAGATGAGTAGAAGAAGATGTAGGCAGCGGAGGACTTGACTGAAGAGGTGGAGATTTCTGACACCTCGTGATCATCGAATTTAAACCAGTTCTGTCGAGCCGCGTTTCTACAGTACGCCGTGTAGTGACCTCCGTCCAGACCCCCGTAATGATTCTACGGGGGGAGGGGGGGCAAAGAGAGGCAGCAAGAGAGGGGGGGGGAGAGAGAGGTGGAGAGGAAGAGAAAGAGGGGGGGAGGGAGAGAGAGAGAGAGAGAGAGAGAGAGAGAGAGAGAGAAAGGTCGTCAGGTGGTGATGAGTTCTCTAGAACAGCGGCTCTGACAGTAGCGCAGGTTTAGATTAACATTAATAGGTGCTCGTTCTGATACGTTATAGTTTCTATAGCAACAGCGACGTGTACAGCGGACGCGCCACATAGACCGAGGTTTTCTGTAAGGAGATGTTTATTTCACATTAAAGGAAGGAGTCTCCAGTGTCAGAGCTGTAACAATGTTTTACACTTCGTTGTGGTCTCTCGGTAACGTTACTGTCAGTAAACTGCTGCGGTGTAAGAGGAATAAAACTCTCCAGAACGTGCTGCTATAGTAACAGCAACTGCGCACTTGCGCACACATGCGCACACACACACACACACACACACACACACTCTGAGGTGGTGCTGATACTCACAGACACGGCGTACAGGTTGTATCTCTTTAGGCTGGTTTTTGGCCCGATGACGTATTGGGACAGGTCCAAATTCTCCAGCGGGAAATCCACTGAGGTCTGGAGCTTCTGCTTCCACCGGCCCTCATACCAGAACCTACACACACACACACACACACACACACACACACACACACACGTCAGTGAGACGCCAATGTTTCTGGTGTGGTGACAAAATTAGTGTGCATTTTATACCTTATTTAGGGCTCTAATATGTGTAGGCACACACACACACACTCACACACACACACACAAACACACACACACACTCACCGCTTTAAGTGTACAAGCAGGATGGGCGGAACCTTCCAGATCTCCAGCTTCTTGGTGAATTCCCTCTGAGCTTTACAGTGAGGGCAGAACACCTTATTATTGTCCGTCAGCTTCTCCTCCTTAGAGAAGACCTTCAAACACTCCTACACACACACACACACACACACACACACAAGTCTGAGTGACCATACTGTGGCATATATCTACCTTTAGGAGACAGAGCGTGTGTGTGTGTGTGTGTGTGTGTGTGTGTGTGTGTGTGTGTACCTGCAGAGAGCACTTATAGGATGATGCGAGTGGCAGTGACAGGTACATGAAGGTCTCGAAGGTGCGAGAGCGATGGTGGCATGTCAGACACTGCAGCGTGGACTTGAACTGACCCTGGAACAGAGACACGATGATCGATTCGTTCAGCAGCTTGTGCTTCTGCCACGCCCCATCCGCCGCGCTGACATCATCCATCGTATCACACGCCTCATCCTTCCATCGCTTACGGTTATCCGCCTGAGGGGGGGGGGACACCATAAAACCACACTGTGTGAGGCTGGGTCTCTAAGCACCTCACACACACAAACACACACACACACACACACACCCGAAAACAGGAATCTCTGTGCTCTCTGTTACACAGTTTTCAGCATGATGCATGATAATGGGCGAGGCCAATGCATTAAAAATGGGCGTGGCTGTTCAGATGACTGACAGAAATGTCACGATGAAACTAAAACTGCACACCTTGAAAACAATCCTAATATCCATGCATAAACACACACACACACACACACACACACACACACACACACACACACACACACTCAAAATAAAAACCAACACAACAATGTGTGTGTGACAATCTGAGCAATCGGACAGGACCGACGCAGAATGATGAAAAACACACACACACACACACACACACACACACACACACACACGTACAAACGGCTCATGAGTACTTACTCTCTACACAGGCCGTCACAATGACAACCAAAAGAAAAGGAAAGGAAAGAAAAGAAGAAATTCATAATAAATGTGATCAAAAATACTTTTCATTGATCAGACATCATGAAAAGCATGTTGTCCTGCTAGTGCTGGAGTTTGTACATAAAGACCAGTAACTGAACCGGACGCTGATGATTGGACACACAAGATGGGGGGTCACTGACTGGGGCGACAATTTCAGTAGATCGGACTGGGTGTTGATGATCAGGTAGTTGTGATCAAGCTATGATTACTGAAGTCAGGATCGGACATGGCCTACTGGGTAATCGGAATCGGATGTTCAGGTAGTTGATGATCCAGCGATGCCTAGCAGGAAAGTTGGGCTTGGGCACAGACAATTGGATACTTGGTTAATCGAGATTAGACACTGCATACTGGCACTGTCTATTGGTTAATCAGAATCGGACATTGCCAGTGGGTATTAAGAATTGTTTTTTGATGATCAGGTCATCGTTATGGAGATTTTGGGTAATCAAAATCAGGCACTGGCTACAAGATTAATCAAGATTGGACAATGCCTACTGGGTAATCGTGCTCTGGCACCGCCTATTAGGTCATGGGGATCGGGCACTGCTTACTGGGTAGCTGGAGTCCAGGTTTGATGATAGACGGGTAGACGTGATCGAGCGATGACCAGTGAAGAAGGCCGACTGGCCACTGCCTCCTGGGTGATCGTCAATCAAGATCAGACAATGACTTTTGGTAAATCATGCACTGGTTGCTGGCTAATTAAGATTGGACATGGACTCTTGGGTAATCAAGACCAAGCACTTCTAAGCAGGTAATAATTGTCGAGCACTGCCTATTGGGTAATTGGGATAGAGCATTACCTGTTAGGCATTGACAACAAGGTGGTATGGATGCTGCCTATTGTATGGGCAAGATTTGGCATTGACAACTGGGTGTTGATAATCCGGTAGTTGGGATCAGCCATTGGAATAGGGCACTGCCTATTGGACAGCCGAGACTGGGTGTTGCCTATTGGGCATGCTGATTGGGCATGCATTGCTGATTATATGGCCAGTTAGATACAGTTAATTCCCCAAAACATATACAGTCATTTTTGCAGATGTTAAAGTTCCTGAGCAGCTGTTACCTTGTTGAGG
>NC_071284.1:35374391-35381891 GCF_001660625.3 Ictalurus punctatus
TAAACACTACAACAGGACACAGGAAGTGCACTCAAGATCAGGATTTACTCTACAGTACTGAATTCTCTCTATTCTCTGTATACACTTTGTTATAGAGTTTTATATTTATAGTGGCTGCGACGTCCGTACAGTACTGTACATCGTGTAAAATATTAATCTAGGACTAAAGTACACAGCAGTTACTCCTGGGACGCGATGGAAAATACCAGCAGTAACTACAGCGTCCTTCAGTAACAAGTAAACGCTATAAATAACAGAAATTAGCTTCTGCTAATACAATAATGAAGTTATTACACTGATTTACACACTGGCAGCTATGGTAGAAAATATCGTACACAAAATCACTTTCACTCTCCACTTCCGAACTCACACCATTAAAAACTAGGACATCAAACTGTTAGGAACAGATTTCCTCTACACACTTTGTGTAAATAATTCCTCATTCTTTACAGCTTCTACAATTGGCGAGATTTCTTTCACACCTGTTGCTGCTTGAAGTCCGGCCTCTTCTTAATGAGGTCGTACACGGTCAGGTACTTCATGTAGAGGACATAGGCTTTTTCCTCATCTCTGTCCAGACGGCACTCCTCTGCCGCTTTAAAGAGCTTACACGCACTCTGAACATAGCTGAAACACACACACACACACACACACACACACACACAGTGAATAATGAAACAGAAATTTAACATCAATAACGTTATGTTTTACAGTAATGTGAATAAATCCCACCTGACTGTTCTTGTCTCGAGCTCTCAGAGACTGTACACCCTACTCTGAAGGGATTACCTTTCCGTGTGGAGGTGTGTAATGTAATTATTATCAGAGTATCTCTGTAATTTTACTCCAAATCTGTCAGTACATTTCTTTTCTACAGAATGAGCGTGTACACACCTGGATAGACTGTGTTATGTCCTGTGGGAAAAGAGGGTTGTTGCTTTTTCACGGGTATAAAAACGCTCCAGGAAGCGCTCGCTCTTTCTCTCGTTTCCCAACAAAACCAAAAGTTTAAAATGGAGAACAATAATATATAGATAAGGTTTATAAAAATAAATAAATAAATAAATAAATAAATAAATTAAAAAAAAGGGCATGTCAGAAAAGCGACGCAGGTTTTGGGTTAGTTATTGGGTTTCTAGTGCAGGTAAAGACTACGGACATGTTATGGTCATGTGACCTCCGAATCACACACAACTTGTGTGTCCACCACAAAGCAGTTAGCTGATCATTTGGTAGAAAAATCAAAGCTGTTCAGCTAATCATTTGGTCAAAATGAAAACAGTTGGGTGATCATTTGGTCAAAATGGAAGCTGTTCGGCTGATCATTTGGTCAAAATGAAAGGAGTTGGTTGATCATTTTATCAAAATTAAAGCACCGAGAAACTAATCCGACTCAAACAGTACATTAGTACATTAATAGTACATTAATCAGCCAAAGCACAAGAATAAACAGTGTTTTATCTTAGAAAACAGATGAGTCAGTCTTACTGCTTGGTGCTGGCTTTATCCAACTTGATCTCAGCCTTTTTGTTCAGCTCTCCCAGTGAGGTGCAGAGGTAAAGCTCCTTCACTCCTGTAGCCACTCCAGGCATCTTCAGGCTCGTGGTTTATATCTCAACTCACAGCAATAATAATCATTCGATTTCCTCACATTCTCACCAACTGTAGGGAAACAAGACTCACAGTTAGACCATCAAATACTGATAAAACCATCACAGCTTCGTATTTCTAACAACACACTATTCTATCACAAAGTTGACGAAAAATTCCAGGCGTCTTGTTTGTAAACAAATCTGAATGTCTGTCATTAGCTAATGCTTCAGTCTCCTACAGAACAGCTCATAAATAAATATATAAATAAACAAACAAACAAATAAATAAATAAATAAATAAACAAACAACAGTGGCTCATTGCACATACAGGATGTAAATAAGTGTTAATTCTGTTTTTTTCCTCAAACCTTCAGAAGTGTCACAACGTTTCTTTAAAGTAAATAATCAGGAAGTAGCCAAACTATCCGTGTAAACACAGCACTCCAGAGCCTAGCATTAGCACGCTAGCACGCTAAGCTAACTCAGAAACAACCTTTGCTGTGGTAATAATTTTGCAATCCACTCGGCTAATCAATAAACAACGTGCGAAGTTTTCTATTTCTAGCTAATCATTAATAACTGTAAATACACACTAGCTGAGAGAGACAGGGGCTAACTGCTACAGCTGATTCCCGGAACTAGTTGTTGTTGTGGGGTTTTTTTTTTACCCCTAACAAATCCCACCCTCGAGCACTGTGATTGGCTAGGTTTTCAGTCACGTGCCGATAGCGATAGCAAAAGCAAAACGTCAACCTGTCGGCCATATTGGAAAGGTCCAGACTCAACTCTAAAACTGTGCTAGAGCATGATAAAACCAGCCGAGACTCGTTTTTTCACAAATTTCAATTTTCACAAAATTGAATGCACATCTAAATCAACAAGAACTGTCAATATTCTGATCTGGTCTAATTAATGACTATAAGATTAAACAGAAATAACAATACAGACACATCTCAATGTACTACACAACTTGTTAAAATCACTATAACAACAGCATAAGAATAAACTAGAACTGGAAAGCTTTATTTTCTTTTTCACATAACAGATTACTCTGAATCACAAGGAAAGTCACAAGGTTTACGTTTCATGCATGGTTATCTAAAAATAAATTTGGCTGATGGTTTGATCGAGGCGAAAGCTGTTCAGCTGGTCATTTTGCTGAAACGAAAGATGTTTGGCTGGTCTTTCCATCAAACCAAAAGACACAAGCCAATCAGCTAACCATTTTGTTAAACCCCTTTAGTAGCTATTATAACTATTTACAAATTAAACTGTGTTTGAAATGAAAAAGCAATAAGCAGCGGGTAATCAACTTTAGATATTAAGCATAATCTTTACACATTTGATAATAAGTCTCAATAAGCCTCAATAATAATAATAATAATAATAATAATAATAATAATAATAATAATAATAATAATAGTTAACAACCTCAAAGAATATATCATCATTAGGAGCATCATTTGGAGTACTTCTCACAAAATAAAAAAAAAATAATTACATAGCTTTAGCTAGATTTCCATCTAGGATTGTTGCCAGACCGTTTCATATTGTGTTTAGATCATAACGTGGCAGTATAATAATTGTTAATTACAGATGACAATTTTTTTATTGTTCGTGAAGTTTAACACCTATTTCTTCAAAGCCAATATTATTATTACGATTCTTTTTCATGTTTGCAACTCAATTCACAAAGTTTTTAGCATAAAACAAAATAAATGCTCAGTATAGTTTCAAGTCGACTGTCACAAAAATGATTTAAAAAATAATAATAAATAGAAAATAACAACAATGTTTGGCAGCACTGTCCGCCATTACACCGCGTATCACTCCGCGCAGGACTTTTGTTTTCTTCACTTTGCGAGTGTATTTGAACTGTAATGATATTTTTAAAAGAGTTTGTGTTTTTTGTAGCATATTCTACATGTACACATTTCAGTCAGAACTTCAATCACAACTCGAGGAAGTGAAGATAAACGCAGCTAAAACGCTAAAAAAGAGCAGGGAACTGGAGCTGTGTGTACATCCGCGCGGCTGGGGGAAGAAAGTAGTGCGCGGAGTGAGGAGGAATCGTATGAGTGTTATTTTCAGCTCGCGCTTTTCATCGTAAAACAAAACAAAAAACACACAGAATTCTAAACTCGTCGGAGGTTTCGGGGAGAAAACGTGATATAAAAGTTGTGAATCTTTTTCCAGGTCAGTGTGGATGTTTTTTTTTTTGGAGCTCGCGCTCCACCGGATGTGGAAGTTGATGTTGTGTTTGGTGTAAAAAATATTTCCACTTCCCCCGGAAACCTGCCACGATTTCTAACCGATTTCCTGTTCATTACTTTAACTTCACACGTTCCGTCCGAGTATAAACTCGTATAAGCAGATGTTTATAACCTTCCTTTGTTCAATTTTTTTAATTTAAATATTTTAGTAGTTGCTTTTGATATATGGCGGGGATTGTGGGAACCGAAAATGGAGGCCTAGGTTTAGCTTAAGCGTTAGCTTTAATGAGTTAGCAACATGCTAACAGGTTCAAAGTGGTTGACAGACAGCGGTGTCGATTTTTATTTGTATTTACAGTATTCTTTCAAATTGACCGAGTGTTTGTTTTTAATTATAAAATGGTACATGGAGAAAATCGAAGCCTGGGTTCTGCTTGAACAGGATGGCTAAACGACTTTGCTAGATAAGCTAGCATAACATGATGTATTTATTACTCAAGAAACCAATTGCAGGATAATATTGTGTTTTTAGTATGCGCGCGAGATTGTAATTACGTCACGGAATTTGTAACGCGCGCGCACACGATTTACTGTACTCGTGCTCTTTTTTTTGCTTAATTTGTTTTGTATTAAAGAAAAAAAAACACACTTCCAGTTTTATAGATAAATTGAATAATGATTGTACAGTTTAAGCAGGTGGATATAATTTGGAAAATTATATATTTTTGAAAGTCTCAATTTTTAGCACAAATAATTCTAAAAGCGTTATTAAATCGGTCACTCAAAAAGTAATTGATTATAAAAGTATGTTGTTGTTTTCTTTTTTAATAGCATCACTGTTTTTAAATATATGATAATGAGTTGTTATTGATCATATATACATTACAGCACAGTGAAATTATTTTCTTCATATACCCCAGCATGTTAGGAAGTTGGGGGTCAGAGTGCAGGGTCAGCCATGATGGAGCGCCCCCTGGAGCAGAGAGGGTTAAGGGCCTTGCTCAAGGGCCCAACAGTGGCAGCTTGGCGGTTTTGGGGCCTGAACCCCCGACCTTCTGATCAGTAACCCAGAGCCTTAACCGCCAAGCCACCACCGGCCTTCTATATATTATATTTAATGTGCATGAGATACTAATTGACGTCACAATGTAGTAATGTGCGAACGATGGCTTGCTTTATTTTGAGTTGTCAAGTTTATAAAATTGTCCGCTGTGTTCAGGTTCGTATTTGCCCTGGGTATAAGAAAGTAGATCAACTAAATCAGCTAACCTAAAAATAAATGTTTAATTTTATTGTTTGGGATACTGCTTCAGCGACAAGTTAATTGATTTCTTTTATTTCCCCATGGAGCTTGTAAGGGATCCGTATCGACCTAAAAGTAAACATATATTTCATATATTTCCTCAGAATGTGTCACTGAAATCCAAACTATTCATTTTATAAGAACATGCACTGTATGGCTAAAACTACGGACACCTGAGTTGTTGCCACAAAGTTAGAAGACATGGTGTGTGAAGAAGGTGGAAGAACTTGAGGGTCCTGCGCAGAGTCCTGACCTCAACCCCACTGAACTCCTTTGGGATGACCTGGAACTGGAGTCTCCTCACATCAACATCAGTGCAGGACCTCAACCTCACTAATGCTCTTGTAGCTGAATGAACACAAATCCCCACAGTCACGCCCCAAAATCTAGTGGAAAGCCTTCCCAGAAGAGTGGAGGAGGTTATTACAAGAGCAAAAACGAAAATAAATCTGGAATGGGTGTGACGGTCAGGGGTGCACATACTTTTAGCCATATAGTGTATATAAAATCAAAATAAAACATATTTAATAGTGTAATAGTGCTTTATTATCTGCATGTGTCTCAAAATGTGTAAAAAAAAAAAAATGTAACATCCACACATTAACAAAGATATTCTATAAAAAGAACAATCCAGGAAGTAACTGGAGAGTAACTGGAGAGCTGCAAGCAGCATTTTTGGGGGCCAAACACCCAGACTCGGTGAGCTGCACGCACAATCAATCGTTGTGTAAACAATGACAGGAAAGCAGATCTATAACGATTGGCAAAGGGATTCAAGAATGATTTGTAGTATCACTAAAAACAGCACTTAGATGGGAGCATTTTGGCATGTTATTGTAAGTTTTGCCCAGTAAGTGGCAATGTCACAGAATTTATTGCATAGCACGGTCCTCAGCTAAGGCCTACCAAGATTTGTGTCAGTGTGCAAGGTCGTTGCTGAGATGCAACCTTTCTTCCCTGACATGTTTGTTGGCAAATTACGGACAAATTGTTTGGAATATCAACATTCTTTTGATAAAGTTTGTCCAGGTTGGTCTGAAGATGATGTATGCCAAATTTGCTGTTGATTGGACATAATGTAGTAAATGCTAAGCGTAGTTAACAATGTTTCCAGAGAAACGTGACGTATTAGGCAAAAGTCCTTCGTCAGATGTGCAAGCAGAGTGCTTGTGAATGATAATGGCATGGCCTTTAATCCCATGGGGTTCTGAAGATGTAAGAGTGTAGATGAGCTCTTTCTCATCACATTTCCAAACTTCATTGTTCTCATTACAGCAGCTAACGATGCAAACAGAGATGAACGTGACCTCTGTCACAGGAAGGGAGAAATCTGAAACATCACGTTACTCTATCAACTTCACGTCCGACGCTGAATGTTCACTACATCTGCATCATGTAGATTAAACTAAAACCTACTTTACCTGTAGACATAATTAATGAGGCGCTGAGAGAGGGAATGAAAACTAAAGAACAGATTTTCTAGAAGTCGATATTATATGTGTATTTTGTTTAGATAAATATTTTCATTTGTATATCAGGAGCTGTGAAACTCGACCTGATCATGAAAAGAAAATACTTTCAGATTTACGTGTTAGCTTCACTTTATTCCTGATTTATTTTTTGTTTCTGTTGCATTTGTCCTATATGACGGAGAAACACATGGTCATGTGACCTGTACAGTCACACAAACACACATCACATGTGTAACAGGAAGTACAACCCAACACAAGTCCAAGTACAACAACATAAACACTGGATTTGGAACACAGTGCGTGACGCTGGTGTAACTGTGTGTGTGTGTGTGTGTGTGTGTGTGTGTGTGTGTGTGTAGATGTCTCTGGTGGATCTGGGGAAGAAGTTGCTGGAGGCGGCTCGCTCTGGACAGGATGACGAGGTTCGGATCCTCATGGCTAACGGAGCTCCGTTCACCACAGACTGGGTGAGTGATGACATCATCATCATCATCATCATCAAGCTAGCTGTAACTGTTTAACTGATGTTAAACGCTCCCTGAACTCATCAATACAGCGTGATGTATAAATTCTATAGACGTGGCCATACTTCTGTATAAAAACTGATTCGGGGGCGGGGCTTCATGTGGGCTCTGTTTGTGATATCACTAAGTAAATTCTACAGCTTTGGACCAATCACATATACGAGATTAGAAGATGACAACCTGCTATCTTGAAGCCACAGAGCCAGTGTGCTGTGCTGGCTAGCCAACACTGCGAACGTTAATGAGGAAATGATTGTGGTTGTCATGGTAACACTGAATGGTTATTCTGACAGGTTTGAGCTTCTGTTAAATAAGATTCTGATACTGATACACTCGTGAGATAGTTTACAAGAAGCACTAATAACTGCCATTGTAACCACCTAGCAACCCACTAT
>NC_071284.1:35386891-35421891 GCF_001660625.3 Ictalurus punctatus
TTTTTTTTCGATTTTTATCACAACATAACTCCCATAGTTTCAGTCGGATTACTCCAGAGTTTTTATGACTTTATTATTATTCTAAAATGTGTGGGAAAATAATAAAATTAAAGAATGAGTGTGTCTAACCTTTTGACTGGTCGTGTATATATATATATATATATCCCTGATATTTAACCCAAAAAACTCAACATTACAGCACAGTTTGCAGAAGCGACTTGTTTTTACTGCAAATGCAGCAGTGAAATCGCTGTCGGGGAACGAAACTGATTAGGAAAATCACAGTACTGTGGAAATACATCCTGATCAGGAGGTCAGCGTGATAAAGCGGCATGATAGCAAACTAGCTAGCGCGATAAACTAGCAGGCTAGCAGACAGAGTGCAACAAAGTCTCATAAATAGATGAAAGTAATGTTAAAGGTCTTGAGAAAAGTGCAGTGGTTTTTGCTTCTGTTCATAAAAACAGCTTCATCCGCCATCTTGTCTGAAGACATCGCAGACAATCACCTAGCAACGCTATCTGTATTTCCATCGCGTAAGACGCACGGACACCGAGACTCAATAAAGTATCTCAAACTCACGTCAGGTTCATTTTTAAAGCGCGGTCCATGTTCAGATCACCGATCGGAATGATATTTTCAATCTTTTGACCTTTAATGAAGTGCTCATCATGTCCAAGTTTGTTTATCAGATCAGGTCTGAACGCAGCTAGCTAGTCCGCCGTGTGACGCAACAGCTACCTTGTTAACGAGCACTGGTTAGGAAGTAAAGAATGCTGCCTGTCGGGTTATGTTATACAATTTTGCTCAGTGTAACCATGGCAACGGCTTCTGGTGTTTGAGGAACACAAACACGACCGTTAAAGAAAGAACAGCGATCTGACGCAGCCCCAGCGGCATTGTGGGTAACGCTCACGTATGACCTTTAGTTTGCGTTTGGGGAAAATTTCAGCAGATTTTCACACACACACACAGCTGTACATATGTGTGTTGTTCCAATGTTCCCACAGTGTGTGTACACCTCGTACAGCGCAGTGTGTATCATCAAACACTTATTATTCTTCTTCTGTTTAAACAAGAAACCTCATCATCCTCATCAAACAGGTGGAACACAGAATAAACCCAGCTACACGTCACCAACAGGCTTTTTGTGTGTGTGTGTGTGTGATTGTGTGTGTGTGAGTGCATGTGTGTTTGTATGTGCACGCGTGAGTGTGTGTGTTTGTGAGTGTGTGTGTGTTTGTGTGTGAGTGTGTGTGTGCGCGCGTGTGCATGTGTGTATGAGTGTGTGTGTGAGTGTGTGTGTGTGTGTGTGTGTGGTCTGGGGTCACTATATAATGTTCTCACACACATCCAGCGATTCATACAGACACAGAAAGGGCGAGGGATTATGCAGGCGGAGGAATACACACGCAGAGGTAACACACACACAAACACACACACACACACAGCTATACATGTGTGTTGTTCCATTGTCTTCCTGCACATGTGATATGTTCCCACAGTGTGTGTACACCTCGTACAGCGCAGTGTGTATCATCAAACACTATTATTCTTCTGTTTAAACAAGAAACCTCATCATCCTCATCAAACAGGTGGAACACAGAATAAACCCAGCTACACGTCACCAACAGGCTTTTTTTTTGTGTGTGTGTGTGTGTGTGTGGTCTGGGGTCACTATATAATGTTCTCACACAAATCCAGCAATTCATACAGACACAGAAAGGGCGAGGGATTATGCAGGCGGAGGAATACACACGCAGAGGTAACACACACACAAACACACACACACACTCACACACACGCACACACACACTCACACGCACACACAGTACTCTATATAATATCACTTTATATCTTTTACAATGATTCAAACTGTAAACATAAAAACATCAAATATTTATTTTCAGTTTATAATATTACACTTTCTCGGTGGTTTATTTGATGATGTGATGCATTAAAATGTTTAGTTTATTTTTTTCTCATCATCTAAAAAAACGTTTATTTAAACAAATTTCCTGTTTATTCCGAATTAATCCTGAAAGAATAATTTCACTATTTTAAAATAACTATAAAAATGTGTATGGTTGTATATCTATAATAAATATAACAGTTATTTTAATTAATACATTTAATATATTAACTTACAAAATTGTTATAAAAGTAATTTGATAGCAATAATATTATTATCGTTACTACTCCTACTACTAATAATAATATAGATTTAGACTTTAATTCCGTTCTAAGCATGTTTCTGTGATGTTTTACATTTAAAATAATTTGCAAATGTGAAATTCTTAGTATTTATAAAGACAATTAATAATAAAAATAAAGATAATTATAATAATAATATAATCATCATAACATATTTGATCTTTTTGTTTATTTTATATCGTATTTTTAAATAATTGTCTTAAAACATTTTTGTACTTAAAATATATGAATAGCTGATAAACTATTAATGAATCTTTTGTCAGTATTTTATTTTAATAACTGTTCAAAACTGTTTGTATTTTTTTAAGTAATTACAGTAATGTGGTAAAGTTGTTCTAATTAGATTGAAATTCTAAACTAATTACTAATAAGAGCAAATGTATTTTTTGTTTTTAATATAATTTAAAAGCGATTTTTAAAAAATTCTATCCCTAAAATGATGTTAACTTAAATATAAATTATCGCTAAAATAATTATAATAAAGTGTTTTTGCCTTTCAAGTAAATCACCTTTAAATATAATTGAGATGAAAGTAATATTATATCTTAAAATGATCTGTTACGTTCTGCTGCAATCGCCGCGGTGTTACTGTGTGTGTGTGTGTGTGTGTGTGTGTGTGTGTGTGTGTGTGTGTGTGTGTGTATCATTTGAAAATCTGAAAATCGTTGTCCATTTGCAGTGAAATTGGTCTTTGGCGCCCCCACAGGTGGAAATAACGTATACATACAGCTAATATATAAACACAGAACAATATACATATAAATTCAGTTCTAAATTCAGCGATTGTTCAAAAAACAGTTGACAAAGGGATAAATGATCTCTTTACAATATTTTTGGGTGCTGTGGGTACCCTATAGCGCCTTCCCGGAGGCGATTTTTCGAATTCGTAACAAAGCGGATGTGAAGGATGATTTGAGATCACGTGACGTTGTACCTCAGGACACTCAACAAGATCAGTATATTATATACCAGTTCAAGAACATCTTCAGAGATGTTTAGAAGACAGATTTCTTCTAAATATAACTCTCTGTTAAAAGTCTTTGATCCAGACCAAAAGGCTGCCATTTTTATCCATGTCCATTTTATCCATTATCCATGTTAGCATGACGCTGTAATAAGACATGGGTCTTAATAAACTCGGTAAATAAAACTGGGCAGGTGCAGGCGCTCGGTGCAGGCGCTCGGTGCAGGCGCTCGGTGCAGGCGCTCGGTGCAGGCGCTCGGTGCAGGCGCTCGGTGCAGGCGCTCGGTGCAGGCGCTCGGTGCAGGCGCTCGGTGACCATTCACTCATGTTGAAGTTGCCTCCTCAGTACCCCTTTGTTCTCTAAAGGCAAACTGATGTCTGTCTAGCGGTCCTGGAGGGAGTGGGAGATGTTTAAGTATGACCCTTTCCACACATTTACCCAGAATGCAAGAGACAATTGGCCTGATTTTAGGTTTAGTTTAGTGTTGATGATCCAGGAATTTTTGCTACTGGTATTGTTATAGCTAACTTCCTTGAATAGAGCACAACATTTCTATTCAGTACATATTGAAACAATCTTCTCAGAACAATCTTCACCTGGTGCATACAGATGTTAAGGACCGTTCTTCTCACTAGACCTGATCTTCGCAAGACCTTGGCTGCATCCTGGCCCTCTGTCAGAGTTACAGGGTCCCGATACTTATATAAACATTATTCATGGACACATTATGGTCATTTGTGTGAAATCTTCTATAAAACTGGTTCAGTTCTGTTGCAGAGAGGATTCTGTTAAACTGTTGTTTATTCACATCTCTGCCCATCATAATATTGAAACTATTCCAGATGTTCTTTACATCACCAACACTGAAAAACCGTCTTATTCACGCACTTACAGGTGTGTGTGAGTGTGTGTGTGTGTGTGTGTGTGTGTGTGTGTGTGTGAGTGTGTGTGTGTGTGTGTGTGTGATGACTAAAGACATGCACGATGCTAATCTAGAGAGACTGGTGTGTGTGTGTGTGTGTGTGTGTGTGTGTGTGTGTGTGTGTGTGTGGTAGGGAAGGAGATGGTGGATTATATCTGTCAGTACCTGACGGAGATCAGACAGAGGCGTGTCCTCCCGGATGTTCAACCCGGCTTCATGAAGTCTCAGCTTCCTGATAAAGCTCCTCATGAGCCGGAGCCGTGGGACGCCATCATGCAGGACGTGGAGAACATCATCATGCCCGGGGTCAGTGCACTCATCACTCACTCACTCACCCCTCATTCACTCAGTCATCCCTCACTCACTCATTCATCACTCACCCTTCACTCACTCATCCCTCACCCCTCACTCATCACTCACTCAGTCATCCCTCACTCACTCATTCATCACTCGCCCTTTACTCACTCATCCCCCACCCCTCACCCCTCACTCATCACTCACTCAGTCATCCCTCACTCACTCACTCATCACTCACTCACCCCTCACTCATCACTCATCCCTCACTCACTCATCACTCTCTCACCCCTCACTCATCACTCACTCACCCCTCACTCACTCATCACTCTCTCACCCCTCACTCATCACTCATCACTCTCTCACCCCTCACTCATCACTCAGTCATCCCTCACTCACTCATCACTCACTCACCTGTCACTCATCACTCACTCACCCCTCACTCATCACTCACTCACCCCTCACTCACTCATCACTCTCTCACCCCTCACTCATCACTCAGTCATCCCTCACTCACTCACTCATCCCTCATCCCTCACTTATCACTCACTCACTCATCATTCACTCAGTCATCCCTCACTCACTCACTCATCACTCACTCACTCATCACTCACTCACCCCTCACTCATCACTCATCACTCACTCACCCCTCACTCACTCACTCATCCCTCACTCACTCATCACTCACTCACTCATCACTCATTCACCCCTCACTCATCACTCATCACTCACTCACCCCTCACTCACTCACTCATCCCTCACTCACTCATCCCTCACTCACTCATCCCTCACTCACTCACTCATCACTCACTCACTCATCACTCACTCACCCCTCACTCATCACTCATCACTCACTCACCCCTCACTCACTCACTCATCCCTCACTCACTCATCACTCACTCACTCATCACTCATTCACTCAGTCATCCCTCACTCACTCATCCCTCACTCACTCACTCATCCCTCACTCATCACACACTCACTCAATCACTCGCTCACTCATCCCTCACTCACTCACCCCTCACTCATCACTCACTCACTCAGTCATCCCTCACTCACCCCTCACTCACTCACTCATCCCTCACTCAATCACTCATCACTCACTCACTCATCACTCACTCACTCATCCCTCACTCACTCACCCCTCACTCACTCACCCCTCACTCAGTCATCCCTCACTCACTCACTCACTCATCCCTCACTCATCACTCACTCACTCAGTCATCCCTCACTCACCCCTCACTCACTCACTCACTCATCACTCATCCCTCACTCACCCCTCACTCACTCTCTCACCCCTCACTCATCACTCAGTCATCCCTCACTCACTCACTCATCTCTCATCCCTCACTCATCATTCACTCAGTCATCCCTCACTCATCACTCATCACTCACTCACCCCTCACTCACTCATCACTCATCACTCACTCACCCCTCACTCATCACTCATCCCTCCCTCACTCACTCATCCCTCACTCACTCACTCATCACTCACTCACTCATCACTCACTCAGTCATCCCTCACTCACTCACTCATCACTCATCCCTCACCCCTCACTCATCACTCATCCCTCACTCACTCATCACTCTCTCACCCCTCACTCATCACTCACTCACTCATCCCTCACTCACTCATTCATCACTCACACTTCACTCACTCATCCCTCACCCCTCACTCATCACTCACTCACTCAGTCATCCCTCACTCACTCACTCACTCACTCATCACTCACTCACTCACTCATCCCTCACTCACTCAGTCATCCCTCACTCATCACACACTCACTCAATCACTCGCTCAGTCATCCATCACTCACTCACCCCCACTCACTCATTCACTCATCACTCACCCCTCACTCACTCACTAATCCCTCACTCACTCACCCCTCACTCAGTCATCCCTCACTCACCCCTCACTCACTCATCCCTCACTCACTCACCCCTCACTCATCACTCACTCACTCATCCCTCACTCACTCACCCCTCACTCAGTCATCCCTCACTCACCCCTCACTCACTCACTCATTACTCACTCATCACTCACTCTCTCACTCATCACTCACTCATCTCTCACTTACTCATCACTCACTCACTCATCCCTTACTCACCCCTCACTCATCACTCACTCATCCCTCACTCACCCATCCCTCACTCACTCACTCATCCCTCTCACCCCTCACTCACTCACTCACTCACCCCTCACTCATCACTCACTCATCCCTCTCACCCCTCACTCACTCACTCATTACTCACTCACCCATCCCTCACTCACTCACCCCTCCATACACTCTCAGTCAACTGATTCACTCTCCATTTTCTCCGTTCAGCAAGATGTTCACAGGTGTGTGTGTGTGTCTGTGTGTGTGTGTGTGTGTGTGTGTGTGTGTGTGTGTGTGTGTGTGTGTGTGTAGGTTGTTCATTGGCAGAGTCCCCACATGCATGCATATTTTCCTGCTCTGACCTCATGGCCATCACTGCTGGGAGACATGCTGGCCGACGCCATCAACTGCCTTGGCTTCACCTGGGTAACACACACACACACCTGTACACACACACACACACACACACACACACACACACACACACACACACACACACACAGACACACACACACACACACACACACACACACACAGGTGTGTCTCACTACACCTGTACACACATCCTGGTCTAATAACTATCTCTGAATCTCTCCTGTGTACTGACTTATGAATCAAAGAAATTTAGAATGTATGTGTGTGTGTGTGTGTGTGTGTGTGTGTGTGTGTGTGTGTGTGTTATAGGCATCGAGTCCTGCTTGTACAGAGTTGGAGATGTGTGTGATGGACTGGCTGTGTAAAGCGCTGGGGTTGCCAGATCATTTCCTGCACCATCATCCAGAGAGCCGTGGAGGGGGAATACTGCAGGTACACACACACACACACACACACATACACACACACACACACACACACACACACACACACACACACACACACACACACACTAATCACAATAAACACCAGTGTTGAGTAGTTTATCAGTGTTAAGTGTACTGTGTGTGTGTGTGTGTGTGTGTGTGTGTGTGTGTGTGTGTGTGTTAGAGTACAGTGAGTGAGTGCACACTGGTTGCCCTGCTTGCTTCCCGTAAAGACAAAATCCTGCAGATGAAGAGCAGAAACTCGCCCACAGACACACACACAGACACACACACCGATGCCTTCATTGACACACACACCGACACGGACGAGTCCACGCTGAACTCCACACTCATCGCCTACGCCTCAGACCAGGTACTCACACCACACACTCCAAATCATCCTCATTAATATGCACATAACTGAAGGATAAAATCACTTCAAATAAGTCTGTGTGTGTGTGTGTGTGTGTGTGTGTGTGTGTGTGTGTGTGTGTGTGTGTGTGTGTGTGTGTGAAGGCTCACTCCTCAGTGGAGAAGGCCGGGTTGATCTCTCTGGTGAAGATCAGGTTTCTGGAGACAGATGAAAAGTTTTCGCTGCGTGGAGAAACCCTGCAGAGAGCCATTCAAGAGGATAGGAGGCGGGGCTTAGTGCCTGTCATGGTAACTGCATAGCTCAACGCTGACAAACTCCCCAAAAAATAAAACGTGTATTACATAGTGTATGTGTAGGTAGCTAACTAGCATTGTGTAAATGACACATAGTGGTGCTAACTAGTTAACATCATACACATTGCACAGCACACTGAAAGCTCACAGCTAGCTAACTCACACAAACACATGGTAGCTAGCATAAAATACACATACTACAGCGTACTCCTGGCTAGCTAGCATAACTTATATTACACAGTGTATGACTAGCTACGTAACATTATGTACATTATACAGTGCTGGCTAGTTAAGTGAAGTAATATAGTGTGTGTGTGTGTGTGTGTGTGTGTGTGTGTGTGTGTGTGTGTGTGTGTGTAGCTGTGTGCTACGCTAGGCTCTACAGGTGTGTGTTCCTTTGACTGTCTGGAGGAGCTAGGACCCATCTGTAAGTTTAGCCATATTACTGTGCGTGTGTGTGCACGTGTGTGTGCTACTATGTTCTCTGATTTGTTACCTATATATTTATGTTAAATTAAACTCCAAATTGCCAACACAGTGTGTGTGTGTGTGTGTGTGTGTGTGTGTGTGTGTGTCAGGTGCTCGTGAAGGTCTGTGGCTTCATGTTGATGCAGCGTACGCAGGCTCCGCCTTCCTCTGTCCTGAATTACGTAACTTCCTGTCTGGGATGGAATACGCAGACTCGTTCGTCTTCAACCCGTCTAAATGGATGATGGTGCACTTCGACTGCACAGCATTCTGGTGAGAGAGGGAACGGATTAGCATTAGCACCCCCTACTGGTGCAGTCTAATTTAGTGTTTGTCCCATTAGTGTTGCCATAGTTCAGTAAGCACCTTCTTGCTTACTATAATGCTAATTTCCACTAGCCTTCCTATGGGATATTCAGTGTTATGTTAGCACAAAGCTAAAAACATCTTTTTCTAAAACAGACATTTCTGATTATTTATTTAAATATCTGATTATTTCTGGTGACCATGAGCAACTGAGAATCCTGAGAATCACTACACAACTGCTCTCTCTCTCACACACACACACACACACACACACACACACACACACACACACACACACACATCTCACTGCACACCTGTACAAACACCTGAGGATCACTACACTCCTGCACAGCTATATACACACCCATACAGATACTCTTGAAGCTCATTACACACTTGTATGCATGTTTAAAATTCACCACACCTGCACACACACACCTGATAAATCAATACACACCTGCACACACACACCTGATAAATCACTACACACCTGCACACACACACCTGATAAAACAATACACACCTGCACACACACCTGATAAATCACTACACACCTGCACACACACACCTGATAAAACAATACACACCTGTACACACACACCTGATAAATCACTACACACCTGCACACACACCTGATAAATCAATACACACCTGTACACACACCTGAAGCACAAAATACACCTGAATACACACCTTACATCACAAACACACTAACACACTCATACATTAGTGTTTATGTCGTTTAACTGTGTGTGTGTTTGTTCTTGTAGGGTGAAAGATAAGCTTAAACTCCAGCAGACGTTCAGTGTTGATCCTCTTTACCTGAGACATGACAACTCCGGAGCTACAGACTTTATGGTACACGCACACACACACACACATACACGGACACACACATTTTCATATTAAATACATTATGATTCCAAACACTATTCCATCTCTCTCTCTCTCTCTCCCTCTTTCCAGCACTGGCAGATTCCTCTGAGTCGCCGTTTCCGCTCATTAAAGTTGTGGTTTGTTCTTCGCTCCTTTGGCCTGAAGAACCTTCAGGCTCACATTCGACACGTAAGATGTTCATCATCATCATCATCATCATCATCATCATCATCATCATCACTTTTACCCAATTAGTTTTGGGATAAGACAGTGAAATAACGTATAAAATATTTAGCCAATTGGATCAAATGTAACGCAGTTCAGTATGTGTCCAGCAGGTGGTGCACATTTTCTAATCGGTGCCATCTTCTGGAGCTTGAAATCTGACAAAAGTATTTCAATATAAATTTAGGATATTTTATATTTTTATATACATGTCACAGTAAATATTTTTTCTGTAGTGTATTCAGTACAGTTGATCTTTTATCTAGTGTTTTGTTTCTTTGTTCTGGAAAAGCGAGGGGTAAGATAAAAACACATCATTCCAAATTACACCTTATGGTTTTGATATATAATAAAATAAATCATACATACATTTAATTTTATGTAGATTTTATGTAAATTAGGTCAAAGCCGAAGCATGCAATGCTTTCAGAGTGGTCAAACAAACTAATTTTAAAAATATTCTCAAATACCTAGTTTCCAACAATGATGTTAAACACTCGATGCCCAGCATAACAATGTATGTAATAATCTCGCTAGTTAAGCTATGTTAAGATTAGCTTGCTGGCAATCATTAGCAGCTAACATACTAAATTAACTACTTAATAAGAGTAGTAGAAGACATTAACTTTAGTTTAGTGGTTACGGTTCCAGGAACGCGGAGTTAAGCCACTCTGAAAGCGTCTACTCTTCCCTGGGAACTATTTCATTTACTGTGACGTATATAATACAAATATCCCAAATTCATATTCCAATACTTCCAATGCTCCATGGCATCTTACACACTTATACACAATTGCACACTTAATAACACATTACTCCGTTAGTGTTTTGTTGTGTTCAGTGTAGTGTTATTGTGGTGTTGTGTTATTTTGGTGTTGTTTTCTCCGTGTAGGGGATCGAAATGGCCAAACTGTTCGAGTCTCTGGTGAGGAGCGACTCAAACTTCCACATTCCAGCAGAGAGACACCTGGGACTGGTCGTGTTTAGCATGACTGTGAGTACACAATGTTACACAACACATCAAACAACAACGCAACAAAACCCCCATTTAAACGTAGTAGAAACACTCACAGCGCAATAATAATAATAATAACAATAATAAACACAATAAAACACTAACTGGAGACATTTCTGCAGTTTTACTGTCATTGTGTGGAATTCAGTATTTGAGGAGTTGAGTTTGTTCACCTCGTAATCTCACAATCAGTCTATAAACTCAGTCTTTGACCTCTGTGCATGTTTGTGTGTGTGCGCGCTTACGTGCATGTGTGGGTGTGTGTGTGTGCGTATATGCGTGTGTGTGTGTGTGTGTGTGTGCGCGTTTGTGCGTATGTGCATGTGTGGGTGTGTGGATGTGTGTGGGTGTGGGTGTGTGTGTGTGTGTATGTGCGTGTGTGTGTGTGTTGTTTAATCTGACACACAGGCTAATGATTTTTTAAGTTCAAAGGAGAGAAAAGTAGGAACTTCTAAAGCGTTTTACAGCACGTTCAGAAATTTATTAAAGAATCATATGTCATACTTTTTATCCATTTATAGTTGCATTTAACGTTCGTGAAACGAGTGAGTTCCTGTTCTCACTTAGGTTATAGCAGCTATAAACACTCATTCCCTCACCATCCCCCTCTCTATTCTCTCTCTCTTTATTCCCTCTCATTACATTCTCTCTTTTTATTCTCTCTCTCTCTCTATTCTCTCTCTCTCTTTATTCTCTCTCTTCATGTGAATAAGATAATAATCACAGTGTGTGTGTGAGTGTGAAACAGTAGAGGAGTGTAAACTCTGTGATGAAGATGTGGAAAATGTAAAGTTACAGATTTCCCTCTGACTGTTACACAGCGCTGACACTGGAGACTCCTTCCTCACACCTTACAGAAACACCTCCTTACAGATGAACGATATTATAAATGACAATGACAGTTTATGTGGAGCGTGCGCTGTACACGTCCCTGCGAACGAGCCGTTACTATAGAAACCATAACGTATCATAACGAGTGCATTAATATTAATATAAACCTGCACTACTGTCAGAGCCGCTGCTACAGAGAACTCATCACCACCTGACGACCAATCACAGTCCAGAACTCAGCAGCGCTGTGGGATACTGGTTTATAGAGCAGTTACAGAACCAGGAGAGGTGATGTTCACGACTCCAAATATTCTGAGATAACATTTCACAATATGATACAATTTGTGGAAATTAGCCATTAGGAGTTAATTCTCAGAGTAAATACAGTGTAATTCAGTCATTCTGAGTCTTTTCTTAATAATTCACCAACACATCTGAGGTAAAAATTCATCTTCCTGATGTTTCTGTTTTATCTCTAACATCACTGTGTGTATACACTGTCCATATCAAACACTTACGGGATAAGTACTGGCTACTGCTTGATGCTAAGTTCAATTCGTATAAACTTATTCTTGCAGACTTTTTATAGGTATTTTACCAACACATCTGAGGTAAATGTTGATGTTCCTGATGTTTCTGTGTCATTTCTGCTATCGCTGTGTCTTTAAATTGTCCATATATCAAAGATTTATGGGATTAATACTAGCTAGAAGCCCATGTTAAGTGCGATTAAAGTGTAATTTTAGTCATAGAGACTTTTTTTTGGTCATTTACCAACACATCTGAGGTAAATGTTGACGTTCAGAATGGCTCTGTCTCATTTCCACTCATTGTCTTTACAGCTATGTGGTAGATAGCAGAATTATTAGCCTCAAGCCTCTGGTATATTTCGTTTTTTACGCGCACACTAGCATATGTGCACAGTCGTATGCATAGCCTTTCAAAGTAAACTCCATTTCACATGTACGCATACACAGGCAGTCGATGCATGTGCATTAGACAACTTGCACTTCCCCTCCTGGCCTACAAGAGTCAGTACAGAGCAGTAAAGCAAGTCTTTTGGTGCGAAGGACGACAACGAAGAAGAATCACAACAACATGAAGAACAATGCTTGGGCAATCTCTCGCCACGATTAGCACCCGTGAACAAATCCTACAGTTTAAGGCTAGAATTATACAAATGCGAGTACTTTCGAACCTGCACTCGTTTCCATCTCTTCCATTGTTTCTTCGATTACCTTGAGAATCCACAGCCCTGGGTCACTGCTGCCATCTTCTGGAACAACTAAATAGTGCAAAAGAATTAAATGAACAATTTAGAAAAATCGGGCCGCGCTGTTCCTAGCGTGCGCGTAAAAAGTGAAGCATAGTTTCTGCTTCAGTCATTAGCTCGTGTGTCCATTTTCTGAATTGCCCAGCAACAGTGTATTCAAAGTGTATTATGTGTTTACCGTCCCATTTTAAAAGCACAAACTGTTGCATGATAAAATTTGCCCACTAGAGGGCGCTTAACAAAAGTTGTAATGGATCATTGGTGAAACATGCACGAATGCATGTTTATTGTGTGTGTGTGTGTGTGTGTGTGTGTGTGTGTGTGTGTGTGTAGGGAGGAAATGCTCTTACGCAGGAGCTCTTACGCAGAATAACGCACTCCGGCAGCATGTTTCTGATTCCGGCTGCCGTCGGCTCCAAACTGATCATCCGCTTTACCGTGACGTCACAGTTCACACGCCCTGAAGACATCCACCGTGACTGGAGCATCATCCAGCGCACAGCCAATGAGATCCTGCAGCCAGGTCGCTGGCCCCGCCCCCACGCGCTCTCACTGGATGGCGAGAACGAAGAGGAAACTCTATGGCAGGAACAGGAAGTGGAGACGCAGCATGAGCCATCCATGATCGACAAGCATCTGGTACGTCAGAATCAGAGGCGTGCCATTCGCTCAATGAGCTGCAGTGCAGAGCTCCCGCCAACCAGGCCTGACCACGCCCACATTCTGAAGGAGGCCCCGCCCCTCGGAGTGTTGGCAAAGATTCCAGAGAGCCCTGAGGGGCGGAGAACGGCGCAGAAGCGTCTGATGAAGTTCCACAGTGTGCCGAGTATACCGCAGGTTTGGGCTCAGTGCGCCATTCAGCAGCTATACTGGCCTTTCAGCAAGGCTAACTGCTTCAACTGCTTCACACACTCACACTCACACACACACTCGCACACACACTCACACACACACTCACCCGGCCCACTGCCCACCAAATAACACACACTCACACTCCACTCACACACACACACACTCACCCGGCCCACTGCCCACCAAATAACACACACTCACACTCCACTCACACACACACACTCACCTGGCCCACTGCCCACCAAATAACACACACACATTCACACTCCCTCACACTCACACTCACACACACACACACACACACACACTCACCCGGCCCACTGCCCATTGCCCACCAAATAACACACACACATTCACACTCCCTCACACTCACACACACACACACACACACACACACACACTCACCCGGCCCACTGCCCATTGCCCACCAAATAACACACACACATTCACACTCCCTCACACTCACACACACACTCGCACACGGCACACCAAATAACACACACACATACACACTCACACACTCACACGGCACACCAAATAACACACACACATACACACTCTCACATACACACACACCTAGCCCACTTCCCACCAAATAACACACACACACACACACACACACACACTCACCCAGTCCACTGCCCACCAAATAACACACACACATTCACACTCTCTCACACACACTCATCCAGCCCACTGCCCACCAAATAACACACACACATTCACACTCTCTCACACACACTCATCCAGCCCACTGCCCACCAAATAACACACACATACACACTCACACACACACACGGCCCACCAAATAACACACACACTTGTACACTCTCACACACACACACACACACCCGGCCCACTGCCCACCAAATAACACACACACACACCTTTTTCCTAACTACACTTCTTTAATATATTTCCATTTGTACCAGTTGCACCAACAGGGCTTCTGCCTTGTCAGCTACATCACCTGTACTTTTATCAAGAGGCAGGTAAAGTAACATCGCTGACTGTTGGCATGGCAACCATTTAAAAAACCGTGTGTGTTTTTTTTACACAGTGTGTGATCTGTTGTATTTGCACTGAGCAAGTGTGTAGATGGGAGACGAGTATTTTTATTTCCATACTGTCCACGCTGACCCCTTCAGAGGTGCCAAGAAATAATGCCGATGTTTCCACCTCTGCTTTTTGTCATGATGAAGATGATGATGTGCTTCGTCGTAAGCGCTCTTCGTGCTCAGTGTATTCGTTTGGTTGGTGTAATACGGATAAAATTACTTTTAAAAGATCAGTCAAATCATTTAGCATTAAAGACTGCCTTTGTTCTGACCTGTAGGTGCAGCTGGACATTTCCTCACCAGGACATTAGTCCCCATAACATCTTTAGTCCCCATGAGGTTGGTGTGTGAACAGGATCCAGTCCCCATTAAGATTAAAGACGCACACTATTTCAAATCTTTTTTTAAAAAAAATAAAATCACATTTAATTAAACTTTCCATACTGACATCAGCTTCAGGTGAAATCTTTACATAATTATCAAAATGATAAAGCAAATAATACAAAAATAACTATAAGGTGTTTTTAGCATTACAGAGATATCTACATCATTTTCTTCTTCCTTTTCTTCATGTATAATCTCCCAAAACACAAATTATACATGTGATTATGTCCCATGTTTGAATAATAAACATCTCTGGTTCTCAAGGCACTTGATTGAGGTGTGTGTGTGTGTGCGTGCGTGTGCGTGTGCGTGTGCGCGTGTGTGTGTGTGTGTGTGTGTGTGTGTGTGTGTGTGTGTGTGTTATAATCTCAATTGTCCATTGCTTATGGAGTTAAAAATGTCCTCCGTCATGGTCACGTAGGTTTTCTTCCTGTCGTCCAGGAAGTACAGCTTATCCTGAATGGCTCCGGGATCGAATCCCTCCTCGGACAGTTTCATCTTCACCTGTTTGTAGGTACCTGTGGTGTCTAGCATCTCCTGCAGGAGAGCAGAGAAACACAGAGATACTGTGAGCACCCTGAGGCTGAGCCGGACAAACACGTCCTTGTGAACGAGCTGTTACTATAGAAACGATAACGAATCAGAACGAGCGCATTGATATAAACCCGCGCTACCATCAGAGCTGCTGTTATAGAGAACTAATCACCCACACCTTCTCTTCTGACCAATCACAATCCAGACCTCAGCAGTGTTGTGCTGTGAAAGCATTTACAGTCTAACGCAGCACCTTCACAGGGTTTAATTATCATCCAGCACATGGGTATCATGTGACCGTGTTACCTGTATCCGGATGAAACGTGGCCTGGCGTACATGGGCAGGTAGTTCTCGATGTGCTTGTATGCTACAGAGCTGTCGAAGTCCAGTCCCTCCTTCAGCTTGATAGCAGCCATTCCGATTCTGCCCTCATGACCTTAAGCACACACACTCTGGTGTCAGTGAAGGCCACATACTCTCGTAAACCAATCATCTCATAAACTAGCAGATAATAAACCTTCTAAACTGTTAAGTGTGCCTATCATTCTTTATAAGACCGTCTGGTTGGATCTGGTCTTACTTCAGAAACGCTGCTTGCGCAATAGATCTGAAATCACATGTTTCTCAACAAGCCTGTTTACAACCTAAGCACTAGAACTTCCATCACCTCCGAAAACAAATCCCTTAAACCTACTCAACACTACTGGTGATGAACTGGAATTTTCTGCAAGATGTTGATGTCATACCTGGCACTTTGACTCCGTAGACATTAGCCTCCTCGATGAAGTCCAACATAATCAGAATATCAGCCACTTCAGTGGTAGCAACATTCTCGCCCTTCCACCTGCAACACAGTGAACGGCTGTAAACACACACACACACACACACACACACACACACACACACACACACACACACACACACACACACACACACACACACACACAGCACTTGTATCCTAAACAAGCTTGGTTTGTTTGGTGGATGAGCACCTGAACGTGTCTCCAATGCGGTCCTGGAAGTAGACGAAGCCTTGCTGGTCAACTTTCATCAGGTCTCCAGTGTTAAAGTACGAGTCTCCCTGCTCAAACACGTTCCTCAGCTTCTTTTGTTCGGTTTGCTGCTTGTTGTTAGCATAGCCGCTAAATGGAGCCACTTTAGTGATCTTACACACCAGCAGGCCTGTTTCTCCTGCACACACACACATACACACACACAATTATACACACATGACTTCTGATGGCTTTGTGGTTTTAAATAACTATGACTTATCTTCTGCGTTAGCATACACCACACAGGTGTAAAACTTCAGTTCATTAGTCTTTGCTTCCACATGATGGACAGAATGAACAGCAGGCACAGGCTAAAGGTCTTTTCAATTCATTAACAATGCTAGTTATAAAAGGTGGTGTTGTTAATTGCAGTGGACACCAGAGGTGGTGCAAAGCACAGTGGTCTCCTGGAGGACTAACCCTCTCTAACGGTCCAAATCCACTAGGTCTATATAAAGGTGGTGAACAGGAAGTGTTGGTTTGGTACTACTACCTACTACTTTACTACTACTCAGCCTACTAGCCTCCTCAGTGAAAAACACCATGATCGAAATATCACAGCAAAAGCACAACGAATGAATGAATGAATACTAACAAGGAATGGTTCTAACCTACTTTTAGTGACACTGAGATTCTTAGCTAATCCCTGGTAGTTTCAGTGAACTCAATGCATTCTGGGGCATATTCTACTGAATATGTAGACCTGGGAGAATGTGTAGAGTGATGACAAACACATATCCAGTCAAACACTTTGTACCAGTGAAGCGCTGTCTAAGACGTGGACACAGTGGATATTTGCAGTAATCCATTCATTTGCAGTACAAGGTTTACAAGGAATTTGTCTTGGTGTACTGGTGCATAACAATCTACATAACACTGTATATATCCTTAAAACTGCACCAAGACTGTATTTATACACATTTATATACTTCTTATACACTTATACACCCCCCCGTCGTCTTGTTCCTAAATTGCATCTATGTCGTATTATTGCATTACTTGCCTAACTGAACTACGTGTTCACTGGATTGATTGCTCAAAAACAAACAATCTTATCTCATCTTATCTCATCTTATCTTAAAGACTCACCAGGCAATGTGGTGACCGCTTGTGACAGTGGGGTTCTTTACAAATCTGGTCTTAACCAGTTGCGGCTCACAACCATAAATTTTGGTGGTGCAGGATGACGTTAATTACGTCGTAGCCTCAAGTAAAATGAAAGCAAGCGGCGATCACACTTGACTTACGCTATAGGCTACTATCTATAGTAGAATTTTTAGAGCAACCCCGTAGTAGGCAGTTGAGAGCTACAGAAACATACAGTGTGCACTCTAGCATCTCATTTTCTGTGGTTTTAGATGTAGCGTTGTACGCAGTACAGGTAAAGACGAATACAGTACAGATAATATCATGAAGCAGGGTTGCCAGATTTCAGAAATGTTTCCAGCACAAGTACATCTCAAAAACCACACAAAAGACCTGAACGTCGCCCCAAAAAATCGCAATCGAAAAGGAAGCCATGTTTTACTTCTTTTCCTCAGAGTTCGTGTGGAGAAACAAGGTGACCGTGGTGCACACACATTTCTGACCTGCGGAAAATATCCAGTCTCAGTCCTTACAGCAGGGTTCTTTACCAATCTGTTCCCAACATCAGGGTTCTTTACCAATCTGTTCCCAACATCAGGGTTCTTTACCAATCTGTTCCCAACATCAGGGTTCTTTACCAATCTGTTCCCAACATCAGGGTTCTTCACCAATGTGTTCCTAACATCAGGGTTCTTTACCAATCTGTTCCCAACATCAGGGTTCTTCACCAATGTGTTCCTAACATCAGGGTTCTTTACCAATCTGTTCCCAACATCAGGGTTCTTTACCAATCTGTTCCCAACATCAGGGTTCTTCACCAATCTGTTCCCAACATCAGGGTTCTTTACCAATGTGTTCCCAACATCAGGGTTCTTCACCAATCTGTTCCCAACATCAGGATTCTTCACCAATGTGTTCCTAACATCAGGGTTCTTTACCAATCTGTTCCCAACATCAGGGTTCTTTACCAATCTGTTCCCAACATCAGGGTTCTTTACCAATCTGTTCCCAACATCAGGGTTCTTTACCAATCTGTTCCCAACATCAGGGTTCTTCACCAATGTGTTCCTAACATCAGGGTTCTTTACCAATGTGTTCCCAACATCAGGGTTCTTCACCAATGTGTTCCTAACATCAGGATTCTTCACCAATGTGTTCCTAACATCAGGGTTCTTCACCAATGTGTTCCTAACATCAGAGTTCTTCTCTAATGTGTTCCCAACATCAGGGTTCTTCACCAATCTGTTCCCAACATCAGGGTTCTTCACCAATGTGTTCCTAACATCAGGGTTCTTCACCAATGTGTTCCCAACATCAGGGTTCTTCACCAATGTGTTCCTAACATCAGGGTTCTTTACCAATGTGTTCCTAACATCAGAGTTCTTTAGAAAGTCTGGTTCTAACAGTACAGATCTTCCTACTTACCAGTAGAAACCTCCACACAGAATCCTCGGGAGTCTCGTACTGGTTCTCCCATCTCGGTGTCGTATTTAATCAAAGCGTAACGTGAAAGTCGCTACACAAACACACACATCGAAAACACGGAACATTAATGAGACTCCACACACCTCTGTTATTATTTATTTAAATGTTATAGTTGTTAAATTCCGTGGTAACCTTTAAGATGGCATTTGCCCGGCCGACGGCACCTATTTTCCCGAGGTAGTTGACAAAGCCAACATTTCCTTCTGTCGCACCGTAGCATTCACAGATACGCACGTCTCCGAATCGCTGCAGAAACTCCGCCCATGTGTCGGCACGGATACCATTTCCGAAAGCAAGACGCACGTTGTGCACGCGGTCGCTGTCCGTCTACATGAGAAAACACGTATCTGAGGGAGTTAGTGTGTTAGCCTGGGTGGGTATTAGGGTTGTGTGTGTTGTGCTGTGTTGTGTTACCTTGGGTGTGTTACAGAGGTAGCGCATGATCTCTCCGATATACTGGATGACCGTCACATTGTACTTCCTGCAGTCGCTCCAGAACTGAGACACTGAGAACTTCCTCCTCAACACCACTGTGCTTCCTGAACACACACACACACACACACACACACACACACACACACCGTTACACATGTAGAAAAGGACAATGTTGTAAGGTTAGTTCAGTGGTTGTGTGTGTGTGTGTGTGTGTGTGTGTGGGGGGTGATATGTCTGAGAGACATACCTCGCTCTATTGCCCCCGTCAGGCCCATGAGGAAGCCAGAGCTGTGGTACAGGGGCAGGTACACGTAGATAATATCATCTGAACGGACGCCGGACATGCTCTGTAGGAAGGAGGCCAGCCACACCCTCTCATGGCTGATCACAGCTGCTTTTGGAAGACCTGAAACACACGCAGCACATGTGTGTCTTGCACCACTGCACAGCCGAGGAGAAGTGATGATGTTCCTCATGGTTCTGTCCCAGTTCCTCCATCACTGTCTTATAAAAGGTTTAGCTAGCTAGCAAACCTTTAGAATTCTGAATACTAATGTGTCTTTGTGTGCGTGTGTGTGTGTGTGTGTGTGTGTGTGTGTGTGCGCGTGTGTGTCCTACCAGTGGTGCCTGAAGTGTAGATGTAGAGTGCAGGGCTCTTCATGGTGATTTTGGTTCGAAGTGAGCATGGTAGTTGCTCGTCGCTCGCAGCATTGATTTTCTCGCTGAGGTTTATGATTCCATTCTTCTCACAATTTTCACCCAGCAGGAAGACCCGCACTTCCTGCTCCTTCAATACAGGAAGTACTTCCTCCACTGCTTCCTGTAAATCTGCAGACAACAAGCAGGAATAAAGTTTTCTAGTATTCCAAAATGTGCCATGACTCAACCCATGCAGCGGGAACACGCCATGACTCAACCCATGCCATATAATAAGGCATCAGTCGAGAAACACGATTAGAACATGCCACAACACGGCACATGCGGAGAGACTCAGTACATGGTACATTGTTAAAACACGAGTGTTTAGATGTTTGTGTTCAGTTTTGGTTGTTGTATTAAAGCACAGATTAGTAGTGATCTCATTAATATTCATGAATCCCATGCTGTAGCCCCTCCCCTTCCATGATTTGGAGATGAAATTATTTCTTTTTAGGTTACACTCTTCACATTTGCTGAATTTAAATATGAAAAGGGCACGATATTTAAGAACGAACACACACACACACACACACACACACACACACACACACACACACACACTCTGACATACCTTCTACACATTGTACAAAATCATGAACGACTCTCAAGTGTTATAAAAGGTGCAGTTTATAAATTGTGTCTTCAGACTGAAAACCAAAGCGGGGAATAATAAGGGGAAGTGTTCTCACTGCAGCGTGCAGCAGCAGCGTCATGCCTCACTCTTTTAATTTCATTGATCTTTTACACACGTCCTGTCATTGACCTACGTTTTATGAGGGATGCTTTTACGAGATGCTTTTTATTGCATGTGATAAGATGTCACAATGGTTTATTGTTTCACAATTAGAAAATTACACATAAAAACTTGCAAAATACAGGCAGACTCATCACTCATTAAAAATAGTTCAATTCAACATATTACAGTCTATGAGACACTGACCAATCACAGACCTTTCTGCTGAGACACTCACCAATCACAGACCTTTCTGCTGAGACACTCACCAATCACAGACCTTTCTGCTGAGACACTGACCAACCACAGACCTTTCTGCTGAGACACTCACCAATCACAGACCTTTCTGCAGATACACTGACCAACCACAGACCTTTCTGCTGAGACACTCACCAATCACAGACCTTTTCTGTTCTGCTCATGTATCCCATTCACAAGTCCAGTGAAAGAGGAAGTGTTTGATGACAGTTTATTAACGATAAATGGTGGACATAAAAGTTATTAGAGAACATTAATATCACAGTCAGAAAGGGGGTACAAACTTTTGCTTTTAAACAATTAACATCTTAACATACATTTTTTGACTATTTTGTTGCAACATCTGAAAACTAACTCAGTAAATGTCCTGTTACTATAAATGACATTTGTCATCATTTTGTCCTGAGAGTGATTCGACTTTTGCCCGTGACTTTATTATATGAAAATAATAAAAGACTACGTGAGTGTGTGATTATAAACAGTGCGTGTCAGTGCTCTTATGTGTGGGAAATTCCACAGAGCTGACTGGACTGTTGCTTTAATTCTTCAGAAGATATTTATCAGAGTTCATTTCCATGTCTGCATTCTGTACAAAAACACACGGAACAGCTGAACTCATAAAGGGGGGGGGGGGGGGGGGGGGGGGTGAGAGAAGTAAACAAAGAAAAGGAAGAAGAAGGTAGTAAAGAGGAAGAATTTATTTTACTGATTGAAGAGATAAATATAGGTTAAAATGAGCTGACAGTGTTGAAAATCGGAGTGATCAGGGAGTCATTGGCCTCTTGTTCAGTAAAAACACTCTTCAGGTTCAAACAGGGCAAAGATCAAACGCAACAGATAACAGCCCTGCTGATTACATCTGGCTTTCCCAATCCAGTGCTGCACATGTACACTAACTCACCGTCTCCTCCAACACACCTGATCCTGTTATTAACAACGCACGTCATCACAGTGAGTTTGTCCTCGAAACACACTCCTCCAGCTAAAAGTACATAATATACACCACTGATAGAGCACCGCCTGCTAATGACCCACTGATGATGGCCAAACTCCCTTAGTGATTCATAACAACGGGTAAGAGCGAGGAATACAGCTGTGATGTGCAGCAAAAGGTTGTTGAGCTTCACACAATGGGATGTGTCTGTAAGAAAATAGCACAAGCGTTGAAAATGCCCATTTGGAACTTCAAAGTAGCTGTGAGGAAGCAGGAAGAAGTAAGACACGTAAGGCATAGATGGAGGCTTACTCCATCGGGATTGATTTGAGACTCCTGTGGAATGAGAAGCTGCGGTCGTGGTCATGTCATTCTCACAGTCCTAGTATTTTCAGATTTTCAATGTTTATGATCATTCTATTCATTTGATCTTTATTCGACCAATAAGCATGAACTTCTTTGTTCACCTGTAACTAAGACCTGTGCAGTGAACTACTTAATTTTATTGTAACTCTTAGGTCGTTGGACTCAACTGGGTCTCTGAGTTTAACATTAATTCGTCTTCAGAAGATAATTTTCCACCACACATCAGTGTAGCGGTAGTTGAAATGCAGTACCTTCCCAATTGAAAGATAAACACTAACGGTACCAAAGGTGCACCTTCGATGGGATCACCTCAGCAACGAGGACGAGTACAGCCTGTCAAATTTGTTTTGCAGATAAAGTACAAAAACCTCATGTTGTAACATTTGCAGATTTTCTCGGTTTCTTCTGCCTGGAGCAGATCCAGTCTGGAGATCAAAAGGTTCATGGAAAAACTTACTCTTCATCCATAATCAGTATTCCCTGTAAAACTAAATTTATTTACAAAATTGTTACTTTTTTTTAGTTAATTATTAATATTTCAAGAAGAATGAGGGTACAGTGGTGTGGTACTGAGTCCCTGCGGCTGAAATCGCGTTCGAAGGGTGCGGGGTGCTTACCAGAGGTGAGGGGCAAAGTGACCTAACTGGCCAGACCGGGACCCCTGGGGCCCTCTGGTGACGCCGCTGAACAGGAAGCATATCACGCAGAATACCGCAAGGCCAATTTCTTAGATTTTAATATATTTGTTAATACATTTGTTATACTTCCCAGAATATCCAGCAGGTGGCGCATGGATTCAAGTGCTCCTGCCTTTAGACCTCACAGCTGAATATCATCATCTGAATATCAACATAAATATCATCTGTTTTTACTGGAACATTTACAGAACATTGAATAAATATTATTAGCTCTTACGCTAAATTTATTATCTTATTTCTGAAGTGTGATCTTGTACCCGGTCCACCTGCTCAGAGCGGGGCTCGAACCAGCGTCGACCAGTACGCGAGGCAGCCGCGCTACAGAAAACCCTGAAGTGTACATCATGTACTCGATGTTCCTCAATTATACGAGGGGAAAAATGTTACTATATTGTTTGCATTTCATAATGGGTCTTATTGAGCAACTGAATTTCTTACTGACCCGTTTCCACTGACCCACCAGTTACAACTTGGACAAGGGACAAGAAAACGAAGTCTTTTAAAAAGTTAATGAAGGTATCACTCACTTTTTAAAACCTTTTTTTAAAGAAAAGGAACGCAGTTGGTTTCATTGGGCAATCCAGGGAGTAAAATGCGTGAGCTCACGTACTGCAGCTTGAATAGCTTATGAGTAGCTTTGGATTCACGTGCAAATTTAAAGGCTGATTAATGGGTTCACCTGCAGAAATATCGTCATTCGACTCGTACTGCGAGCCAGCACATCAAAGATCTACATCAGCAGTTTCTTTTGCCCAAAACTTCACCCCTTTACTCTTCAGCAATGTCCCCATTCTGTCTGAGACTGCCAGAAACCCCAAACACTTCTTCAAATTCACATCACGGTCTCTTCGCCCGCGAGCGATCGTACCTGCTGTGCGATTAAATGTGTCGCTGGAGAAAGAGAAAAAACTACAGCGGGATTCAGCGGGACCAGACGGGAGACCGGGGCCAGGACGCTTACTGTGCTTCTGTTTAACAATCTAATCCCACATGCCAATTTAAAAATGTAATAAAAAATGATTGTTGAATGTATTTTTTGTAAGCACTATTCATTCTTTCCTCCTGTATGGCTTTGATGCTTTAAAGCGGCCCGGTCTGCTGTGGCTGGCAAAAAACGTATTTTTGTCTTGACTTTGATGTCAGACAGGTGTGAGTGGGTGGGGACTCCTCTGCCCCTGAGAGGTGGATAATAGTGTTAAATCCCCTTTGTCAGATTCTTTGTCAAAAACACAAAGAATGTCATTGGCGCTGAACCCTGAAGTCTGATTTAGCTAATCCTCCACATCCAGTCCGTGCATTTATTAAGCTCCTGCCTCGGCTTTCTATCACCGTGATAATCATGCCGTTTATTCTCAAAATGCTACGACTTTTTTCCAACAACCGGAAAAACAGAGAGCTAAAGCCGTGGGCTAGCTATGCCTACAGGACTGTGTACTTAATGTGTATTGCAAATGACAGTCAAATGAAAAACTATACAGAAATAGGAAACTACTGGGCTGCCGTTTACTATTCAGAGCACATCATCCATTTATTTGTTTATTTGAATGAAAAGTTTAGTTTTACAATGAAAGAAATGAATATAGGGTACAGGCATGATTGTATTTTCGTCTAGGAAACAGTGATGTTTCGTTACGCTGTATTAAGTATAGACAAGAACGCGTTGCAGTTTAAACCGGCCATATAAAATAATGCTTGAAGGTACTAATTCTTATGTTATCTTCTTATTCTGGCTGCGATGCTTTAAAATCGCCCAGACTGCCGAGGTTTGATTCTTCAGTTTGATATCATGCAGGAGGGGGAGGGGGCGGAGTCATTTATCCCTGACTACGTTTACATGGACAGCAGTAATGTAATTATTGACCTTACTTTGTGTAAGACAATATTCTGATTAAGGTGTTACATGAGTCGCTTTTAGAATACTCCTGTCATGTTCCCGTTTCACATGTTATAGAACATAATTAGATGAACAGCAGCGTCATTACGTCACCGCGCCACGCCGTCCGACGTCCCTCCAGAATTTCACGTATTAACGTACAGTTGGTCTTCGTTATGGTGCCGTATACAGTTTTGGGTGTTTTTATTTTTAATTTTACGAAAGTTTCGAGTGCGGTTAATTATCTGTCATTCTGTACGTGCTAATAGACGACTGCTTGAAGCCGTGGGCTGCGTCTCAAACCGCGTACTTACCGTCTATATAGTAACCGAGATACATGTATTTCATCTACTATATAGTAGGCAAGTACGCGGTTGTGGACGCAGCCGTGCTCTCTTGTTTGCCGTCAAACGGTCGAGCGCTGCCGTGTGTGTGTACATGTCCTGTCGCACAACGCGGTGAAAACTCCCACACGATGTTAATAGTGTGATTAAGGTGTGTACACGTCTGTAATACACGTCCATAATGCGACTAAAACAGGAATACTCCACACGTCTTTATTTAATTTGTGTTTACTCCGAGTATGACTTTAGCCGGATGAAGGTCATCAATAATCGCTGTTTACATGCTAGTTTCTTAATCAGAGTATCGTCTTAATCGGATTCATATCGTATTATTGTTGTCCATGTAAGCGTACTGAGTGAGAGTTGACTGGGGGGGGGGGGGGGGGTATGGGGAGATCCACAAGTCAATAAGTAACTGGTGAAAGCGTAGCAGGATTCATCCTCTTTCCCTGTCGCTGAACCCAATCCTACTGAAGCCCTAAGCAGCCATGCAGTAGGATTTTTTTCTTTGTCTTTTTCTCGTGATCTTGACATAACCGAAAGCTGTTTTCTCATGACGTGACTTTATCTGGAGAAAATCTGGCGCTTTGTGATTGGGAGTGGTGTTACATGCACTTTGGCACCTTCCCCGCTGTAGAGAAGGACTTTATCTCCACATTAAGAGAGAGAGAGAGGGATGTCCCCTTCTCAGGTGTCAGACACTAACGTGGAAGTCGTCAATCCTGCAGGGAGGTGTTTCTGTAGAACACCCCAGACGTTAGCATCACCCCGATTCCCTCCACAAAAACCAACGGGATTTTTCCATTAGCTTTTGGATTATTGCAGAAAATAAACTCTGTGACCAACAAAAGTTTATGATTCTTATATGATTCGTTCATTACGATAAGATTCACAAATTCTATGAATTTTGAAGCCTAGATACACTCGCCAGAAGTAAAAGCTAATGTTAGACTATAAACGAACTACACCACGGTCACATGACTTCAACGTCACCACGGCTACGCTTCCGACAACTCTTTCAGTCTTTATCTAAAAAACACTACAATTGGAAAATATTATAATCTGATGAATCTACAAGTTTGAGTTGGAATAGTTTGTAAGAGTGCGAGGATAAACACAGCGAGGCTGTAGTAGAGGAGATTCCTGTTCGGCGTGATGATGTTTAACGTCCCCGACCGCCTCCATAGTCACATTTATCTACTCGTTAGCAATCTTATTCAATACACGTTAAAAGCTTAACAAAATCCCAAGTGTGGTATTACTGACGTATTTTATGTCGTAGTATAGAACGTGAACATATCTTGAGCTTGTGTTAACCACAGTCCTTATTTCAGGCATTTAACCAAAAACCCCGGGGCGATGGACGTCGAGTACACAGACAGATTAAGTCGAGATCACAAGAAAACAAGAAAGAAGAAATGAATAATGCATGGCTGCTTAAGGTTTCTGTACAATCCTGAAGCCAGATTCAACCAAATCCTCCACATCCGTTTCTTGCATCGATTAAGCCGCCAGCTCGGCTTTCTATCGTTGTGATAATTATGCCGTTTTTCTACCATTAATATGTTTTATTCTCAAAATGATGCTTTCTTTTCATAATGCTGAGATTTTATTCTCAATATATTATGACCTCAATCTCATAAGGCTACATTTTTATTTTTTAAACTCAAGGCCATTCACCTGCTCAGAGCGGGGCTCGAGGCAGCGGCAGCCGGTACGGGAGGTGAACGCACTACAGTGAACTCTAACGTGCACGGCCGGTAGTGTACTGTAGGACGCCACTGTGTCTCCTGAGGAGGGGGCATGATGTACCAGCTAGCCTCCGTTACTGTTCAATGAAATTATGAAACTACTGTCATTATAACGTTAACACTATGATAAAACAGTGGCCGCATACCAGAACTTTTAACTCTTCAATAACATATCGTCAATCCAGATGAGATCCTCCAGTTAACTGGTCAATGTAATGTAATGAGATGTTCACTACACCTTTAGAAACCAGTTTACTCACTGAAAGAATGTGACCCAGCTTGTCTCGCCAGCGCTGACTGCTGAGTGACATACTGCAGGAGAACTACAGGAGAACTGCAGGAGAACTGCAGGAGAACTACAGGAGAACTACAGGAGAACTACAGGAGAACTACAGGAGAATTACTGGAGAACTGCAGGAGAACGTCCTCTCTCTCACTTTTAATGGCCACATCTGTATAAACACCACTTTATCAGCTCTAGCGATACATTTCTGAACACCTCCTTGTGTATAAATAAAGGAGATAAAGGTGTTGACATGTTTGTTTATAATGTGGTCATTTTGACATTAGTAAAAATAATCCTGAAATAAAATTAAGCCAGCGTTTTTGTAAAAATGAAAGTGGCCCTTTTGCTGGGTTCAAATTAACAACCCAACTTGATTGGTTAGTTTAACCCAAAAAGTGTTCTGTCCTATATTTACCCGGCCGTGGGGCTACAAATTATGTTTTATAAAAATGTTTGTAACCCAGTGTTTTTAAGAGTGTAGTGCAGACTGTTATTTTGTTTAAAAGATCCCCCCCCCCCCCCCCCCCCCCCCCATTTAGTACCACCCTTCAGAAGTTACATGTTTCCCAGAGGACAAAATTTCCAAAACAATTTACACCGATCGTCCTGTTCAAAAGTTTACACCCCCCTGGCTCTCAATGTATCGTGTTAATGTATACCTTCTTGAGCATCAGTGAATATTTGCACCTTTTGTAATAGTCGTGTACGAGTCCCTCAGCTGTCCTCGGTGTGAAAAGACGGATCTGAACATCATATAGCCGCTGATGGAAACGGGTCAAATATGCAGACGATGCTGGAAAAGTAAAGAACGTGCAGGATCTGGAGGATTTTTCTGAAGAACAGTGGGCAGTTTAACTGCTCAGGACAAACAAGAGACTCATGAATAACTCTCACAACACATCCATCCATCTTCTATACCGCTTATCCTTTTCAGGGTTGCAGGGAAACCATGGGGCACAAGGCGGGGTACACCCTGGACAGGGTGCCAGTCCATCGCAGGGCACAATCACATACACACTCACACACCCATTCACACACTACGGACACTTTAGACACGCCAATCAGCCTACCATGCATGTGTTTGGACTGGGGGAGGAAACCGGAGTACCCGGAGGAAACCCCCGCAGCACGGGGAGAACACGCAAACTCCACACACACAGGGATACGAACGTGCTAACCACTAAGCCACCGTGCACCCCCTCTCACAAAACATAAATACACTTATGTCATTGATCCTCCAGGTAACCACACTCGGTGTGAATAACTGAGCGTGTGCAAACTTTTAACCTGGTTCCTTTGTGTAAATCCAGTTATTATTGTGTTGTGTGGACTTTATTTGAACATCTGTTATGTGAGATCGATTATTCAGGGCATAAATAAATAAATAAACTAAATGTAATTTTAATGATTCCTCTCTCTTTTTAAAAAAAATTATTAACATTTTCAGATTCTACAAGGGGTATGTAAATTTATGAGCACCTGTGTGTGTGTGTGTGTGTGAGAGAGAGAGAGAGAGAGAGAGAGAGATTTGCATTCGGAGTTAGGAAGTACCTGCCCCAGCGATGAGGTGTTTGGCCCCGCAGCAGCTGAAGCAGTGCAGCAGGGACCTGGCGCGGATGTTGCAGTTGAGCAGCGCGGCGGTGCAGCCCAGCTTCCAGAGTCCGAGCCAAAGCCAGATGAAGTGCGGCTCATTCCCGAGAAACAGCGCCACGGTGTCTCCTTCCTGCAGCTCGGTGTGATGGAGCAGAGCCCTCGCCGCTTTACTGCCCAGTTTATCCGCCTCTCGGTACGTGTAGGAGCGACCTTCAAACACCAGGAACGTTTTCTCGGGATGTTCCTTCACCGCGTCTAGGAAGCGGTCCAGGACGGTGTAGCACGGAGTGCAGCTGCGGAACTTCCTCATCCTCATCGCCACGCGGATTCCCTTCAGGACATACAGCACATCGTGCACTACATACGGACAACAGACCTGGAGGAGGACGAGAAGCACCACCAAAACCACACACACCGCGTACAAGAGAGACATGCTGACTGGACCCGTGACCAGAGTCCTGCTGAACTCGTTCACACCTGAGAACTGCTTTCCTCTGGAACATCAGAGGTGTTACTTAGTATCCAATGTGCACGAGGGGCGGAGAGGATTCATGTACTCCTTACACCATTCCTTGGACAATCAGCTATGGAAAGCCAAATGGTGCATGCACTGTGCACTCTAGGATGGAAACCTGCCTGCTGCTTTCATTCACAATAATACACAAAAGAGTGACAGGAATGAGTGAAACCCTGAAGTCAGGGGCAGATTTAATGATTTGGGGGCTTTGGTTAGATATAAGAGTGGGGCCCTATTCAGTTGGGGTTGGGGAAAGGGGCTCGCAGTGACGCTGTAAGAAATAACAGTGATATGAATCATTTCACATTGCTCTAACGGCGATACTTACATTTTCAGCATTTACGTTACTGAGCATTAATCGTTAAAAATATATGAAGTGTGCATTATTAGGAAGCCCTTGGCTTCTGGGGACCCGACGCAGTTGCCTACTTTTACCCATAGTGCTGAGTTCGCCCCTGCCTGAAGTGAACTATTTTCCAATAACAACACTCCAGCAGGTGCTTTATTCCTCGTATACCACAGCAGTTTACCAACAATTACAACCTATATGTTTATTAAAGAATAACACGCCATGCATTTTATTATGGGTACATACAGTCTCAAAATGAATACATTTATAAAATCCCATTCAGAAATGCGTAAGCTAGTCCATATTCACAAAATCCCATTTACAAACGCATGAATAAACTTACATTCACAAACTTAAACTCACAAACAGTGACAGAGTGACAGAGTTCGTAAAAAAGAAATCCAGCAGGAATAGATGCTCATTAATGGTGAATGGTCATGAGAAAGATTTTTACACTAAGTAATTGGGAAATTATATTCTATTGTCTATTTATGAGAACTGAAAACATATATGACTATTAGCTACAGTTCCCAAAGTGGGGATCCGTGACACACATGCAGGGGGTCTGTGATGTTCTCCTTTGTTTTACAGTGGTGGAAATCACAACCCATCATTATCAAATTTTTTATGCTTAAATAATTTTCAATTTAATAGACATGGGTTCTGTGGGTGGAAAAAACTGTCTGGCTCCAATAAATAGCCAAAATTAAATAATGTGCCTAATTTCATTAATAGTTTGTAAGTAAAATAAATCCTTCCATCCATTTTCTACACCGCTTATCCGACTGGGTCGCGGGGAACCTGGAGCCTACCCCGTGTTCATTTTTGTCCCTAATTAGAAGTAATTGTTGGATTTATATTTCTGTATTGAACAATTAAAAATATATATTTTCCAAAAAACTGTCCTGTCAAGGTATTTTTTTTCTCTCAAAAATCATTTACACTCTAAAACTGCTGGGTTAAAAAATAACCCAACCTTAACCTCGCCGCTGGGTAACTATGGGACACAACTCACGCTGGGTTGGTTTGACCCAAGTGCTGGATTTGACCATTTACCAATGTAATGGGTGAAATTAACACTCTTGCTGGGCTAAATATTACCTATAATTTGGGTGATTTCCTGTCTCAGTGCCTTGCTACTTTTATGTTTAATAATAATAATAATAATAATAATAATAATAATAATAATAATAAAGTAACAAAACAAAGGAATGTTTTTTTCCAAAACAATGCAGAAAACATGCAGAACTCTGCAAAGCCCTTAAGCATAGTAGAGTCTCTCAAAAAAGATAAAAAAAAAGATCTCAAAAATTCATTCATGCCACATGACAATCAGTCCAAATCTTTAAAATCATTAAGAACTATCTTCAGATAGAACAAGAAGGAGTCCTCACAAACCCACACAGTTATTCTGCACACATCAGGGGTCCGTTCTTCGTACCTCGCTTAATACATCTGAGGTGATACGACCCATGCCAGATCTTCTAACAGTGATAACTGATCTCTGGCTAATTTGGTTCTTCAAAACGAGTTTGCGGATTTGGTTAAAATATCTGGATGAAGTTGTCGGAGATTACTGTGCATTCTTGTGCTCTTTGGAAAGGGCAGATGTATCGATACTCGAAACTATGACATCATATTAAAAAAGAACATTACACCACGTGTTACTGTAATCGAATGCCTTTTCCTGGTAACGCGGTAATGTAATGCATTACATTTTACATTTATTTTCACGTATCGGGAAACTCTGGACTCCACTTCCCATCAGCCACTGCACTGCACTAGTTGTCACATGACCACCTGCACCTGATTCATGTTTTGGTTAATGAGCACTCATGGGTATAAATAGTCCTTGTCTGCACCATTAGTTGGTCTTTTGTTGTCTTAGACTCCTGTTGTTCATGTCTTGACGTTTGTTTCTTTCCACAGTGTGTTTCAAGGTTGTTATAGTGTATTTGTTTCTTAGTACGTTTCTTTAAATAAATGTCTTTATCTGCATCTGCTTCTGGCTCAACCATCTGAATTGTGACATTTATATAACTTGATTAAAGTGGCTGATGTGAATAAAATGATCTTACTCGCATTACAAATTTCTTGTTAAGAAAACAATACTAAGTAAAATGCGTTTTTTTAAAAAATAAATCAGGTTTTGCACGGCTGCCAGCGGTGTAACCCGGCCTGGGCACTGGGGGCTGTAGCCCTGAATTCAGTCAGGATTTAGACCTCATCATAGCACAGAGACAGTGTTAGTTAAAGTGGTAAATGACCTGATGTGTCTTGCTGCTTGTGTTACTTGACCTTAGTGCAGATTTTGATACTATAGATCACACTATTCTCCTTGATAGATTAGAAAATGTTGTTGGTATTAAGGGAACAGTCCTCTCCTGTCTCAGGTCTTATCTGACCGATCGTTATCAGTTCGTAGATGTAAATGGTGACTTCTCTATGCGTACTGAGGTAAAGTTTGGTGTTCCACAAGGTTCTGTTTTAGGCCCACTGCTCTTTACTTTATATATGCTACCCCTAGGTCAAATTATTCGTAAACATGGAATTATCCTCCACTGTTATGCTGATGATACACAGTTGTATGTTTCAGCGAAGCCAGAGGACAGACAGAAGCTTAGTAAAGTTGAGGATTGTGTAAAGGACATTAGACGTTGGATGATTATTAACTTCCTTTTACTTAATTCTGATAAAACAGAAATACTTTTATTAGGACCACGTGTAGCTAGAAGTAATCTTTCTGATCTCACAGTAACTCTGGATGGTCTTTCTGTTTCATCATGTACAGCAGTTAAAGACCTTGGAGTGATTATTGACTCCAGTCTATCATTTGATGCTCATGTAGATAATATTACTAGGATAGTCTTCTTTCATCTCAGAAATATTTCTAAGATAAGAAACATATTGTCACTACATGATGCAGAAATATTAGTTCATGCTTTCGTCACCTCTAGACTAGATTACTGTAATGCCATACTGTCTGGATGTTCCAGTAGGAATATAAATAAGCTCCAGTCAGTCCAGAATGCAGCTGCTAGAGTCCTAACTAGAACCAGAAGATACGACCACATTACCCCGATCTTATCCACACTGCATTGACTCCCAGTGAAATCTCACACTGATTATAAAATACTATTATTGACCTATAAAGCACTAAATGGTCTCACTCCACTGTTTCTAAGCGAACTTTTGGTTTTATATGATCCGCCACGCCTACTTCCATCAAAAGGTGCAGGATATTTGTTGGTACCTCGAATAGTGAAGGCTACAGCAGGGGGAAGAGCTTTCTCTTATAGAGCCCCACAGTTATGGAACAGTCTTCCTATTAGTGTTCGGGACTCAGACACAGTCTCAGTGTTTAAGTCCAGGCTGAAAACGTATTTGTTTACTCAAGCCTACCATGACTAGACTTTCTGTTACGTTAAGCACAGTCCTAATAATCTTTTCTCTCCCTCTCTCCTTCTGTCGAGCCCCACACGATTTTATGGAGATACTAGAGATCCCGATCCTCTCTGCTCTCCGGACCTGCCTGATCCGTTTCGAATGATCTACCTCTGGATGGAGCTCTCATCTACTCCAATTCCATATGGACATTCTCACTGTGGTTGCTGGGAGAAGGGTTGTTTCTAAGGCCCTGGGACTGTAATTAACATCCATACAGTTCTGCACTCAGGTCTCCTTTAGTGAACAGTGGACTAGTTAAAAAAAACAGACTTCATATAAAACCATAATGAACTCTCTTTTACTTTCACACTATCCGGTGTCACCCAGATGAGGACGGGTTCCCTTCTGAGTCCGGTTCCTCTCAAGGTTTCTTCCTCGTATCGTCTCAGGGAGTTTTTCCTCACCATCATCACCACCGGCTCTCTCAATAGGGATAAATTCACACACTTAAAATCTCTACCCTGTGTTTATATATTTATGTAAAGCTGCTTTGAGACAATGTTCATTGTTAAACGTGCCACACAAATAAAACTGAATTGAATTGAAAGTGCACACCTGAGGGGAATTCTCCTGAGAGAGAGAGAGAGAAAGAGAGAGACATAAGCACGACCCGAATGTGTTTTGTGTGTGTGCATTCGTGTGTGAAGTAAAAGAAAAGACAATTAACGAACACTGAAAAGCGGAAAAGTAAAAAAAAACTAAATAAAAGCGTTGAGTTGCATCAAGCCTCCGCCTTCCTTCTCCTTTATCTGACCTCAAAGTTCATCACAATCATTTAAGGTTATTTATAGCATTTTATTTTTTTTAAAATGCCCTGAAAATGATATATTTTTTAAATGCCCCAAAAACATATTTCAAAAATAAAATAAAACCCTTTTAATGACTTTTTGAAGAAGTACATACCCAAAGGCTTATTAATCAAATACTTGGTACCTACTAAAAGTAAACCTTTAAAAATTTTAAGAGAATGGGTTGGTCATCAATTTTATTATGAACCACTGTTGATAAAACACCAAAGTAATTAGGCAGAACTAGTAATTTTATATCAAATAATATATTTTTGAAACAGTATCTCAGAGCTTCATGAAATGTGGCCACCTTGTGGTGGTATATGGTATATAACATATTCACATAAACTCACCAAACTCATAGAATTTAATTCTCCACCTTCACAAGAAAAATTTTTCATTACCTAGCTAATTTGAACATTGCGAATGGTTTATTTATATGTAAAAATGATAAGGCTTACTCTTTTAAATAAGATAAAGCCCCAAACATGTGGCAACTGCACGGTTCATATTGCATGTTAGA